>NC_090190.1:40772592-40952592 GCF_024679245.1 Pseudorasbora parva
ACCGGAAGCCATTGTGTTGATACACTCTGAGAGGCGGAGAGCAGTCGATCTGCGGCGCTGGGAGAGCGGGGGCTCGCGTCCTGGCCGAGCTCCAGACCGCTATTGTTCGTCCGTGTGAAGTGTGTGATTATCTGCAGTCTCCGTTTCTCTTCCTTCACTTTCACAACCGGCGGAACCATTAAAGGGGCTCGAGGAGGCCGGGGGGCTTGACCAATCACGGCACATTTGTTTCCGTGGGCCACGGCACTCGCTAAATCTCCTAGTCACCTAATTTTTAACAGCGTATTGCTATACTGCGTTATGTATTATAAATGATTCATCCATACAAATCATTATTTTTTCAATTCATGTTTCTCTTAAATCAGAATAACTTACAGTGACATCTCTTATCTGATGATGAAGGCGAGGTTACCTGTCACTCACATGAGATCCACCAATAGCAAACCACAATCCAATAAAGCCCCGCCCTACGTTTGTTCTTGTTCGCCGTTTCTGACTGAGTGGCAAAAGTCGTGTATAACTGCGAAAACGTGAGTAGGCTAAAACGAAGGATTATAGCACAATATGCAAGTTTTTTTAATTATTAAAACCACAAGAACAATGTTATATATTGTGATGACTTGTGTACTTACATTATTCCAGATATTTCCAAGAATGTGTAAATCCAGAGAAACAAGACATTTTAACCAGGACAATGGACCGTGTCCGTGGGTCGCCTCAATGACATCAAACCTGTTACCCTCGATTTCCGGTTTTATTTTGTAGAAACCATGGAAACACCATGGTTTTATTAGACAAGGGAGCAATAGTTTTGAAGACATTTATAGACAGTAAAAATAATTATTGTAATATAGCTCAAGCTCAACATTTAGTCTTGTTGTTTGAATCTCGTTTTCTTATTTTTCCACGGCTGCATGTTTTCACCATGCTTTAGAGAAAAACACAGAGTTTTGTCAAGTGGCTAGCATATCATAATCAGATGCAGCTTTATTTTTGGTAACAGTAACACAGCATTTTCTTTTTCAGAAGCGGAATCTGTGGCAGAATAAAAGTCCCGCTGCTGTGTGTTGCGCTCGTCTCTCATTAACAATCGCTCCAGCGCCTCGTTCAGCTCCACACACTCGCTCTGTTTCATATCTCATCCGTGAACATGATTTCTGTCCCAGTCCCATCCCGATTCTTTCCCACCGCCCTGAGGTGAAGACGATAACTCCCATGAATCCGCACTCAATCTCAACATCATCAAGCTACGCCTTTTTTTGTTGAATAGGTGACCTCTAGCAGCAAAAAACTACATAGTGTGCCCTTAAACTGTTGATCCACCAAAGGCCCATGGATATTGACATGCAGCCAGGAATCATGTTTCCTGACCTTTATATGAGCCTGATTTCAATGCCTGGGAAATACATAAAGCAAATTCGCCTCTGAGCACTTTATATAAATACAATATATGTGTGTCTAATTCCAGGTGATCACTTATATAAATGTTTTATATATATATCATATCGCCCAGCCCTACAAATTGTGTAGTTTTTGTTTGTGTTTATTTGAAAACATCCAATTATGAAGAATATATGATGGTAAATATTTAATTGCTGAGTGGTCAACACGGTATATAGGGTATGATTTTACCCCCAGATTTCAGCATATTGAGACAAAATGATAACTGCAAATTCACATTTCGTCTGGAGTCTGTTTGTAATAATGTGTTCGATTTATATAGCGCTTTTCAAGGCACTCAAAGCGCTTTACATTGTACAGTCCATCTCAAAGCTCTTTCCTGGTTTAGATGTATTGTGTGTGTGTGTGTGTGTGTGTGTTTTTTCTTCTTTTTTTGCAGCCTTCACGCTGAAAACCAATGCTGCCACTCAGGCTGTTTGCCACTCAGTGGGCGTAACCAAAGTGACTCAGGCCGATGGTGACGTCACACGCATACCATCTGTTGCTGTGTTTAGAAATCGCCTCCTATATCCTCATTCACTATTCCCTACATTATTCCATTAGTCCACTTGAAGGAGTGAATGAAAACAAGTGAGTGAATTTTTGGCATAGTTTGGAAACTTTGGCATAGTTTCTGCTTGCTGTTTAATAATCATTTGAAACTGGCAGCTCCAGTAGTAATGACAAATTTATCTTGAATTCTGTCATGGAAACTTAAACCTTATTAAACTAAACTATATCAATAAAAAAGTAATTTATACCTGTATAATATTATGCTGTAGCCACATTGGACCAATGGTTTGGAAAATGGATGGATGATTAATCTGCGGGGCCATCTTCTGTTCAGGCACGGGAATTCATCTGGAGCACGACTCTCACGGTGCATTATGGGTTAGCCGTTAAGTATACATCAGTTGTACACTTGTTATTGCGGTGCATTGTGGGATTGAATGTGTGCACTCGATAACATCCACTATGGTTTCAGACACCCCTACAGTAGCTGCGCTTTTAAATAGTTCCCTATTTAAGGGGATAGCGGGCGATTTCAGACACGTCACAGTAGGGAGGACAAGTCTAGCGCAACTTCTGTTTCATGCTGACTTTAACAAAATAGCAGGCGCAAACATTTGTAACTTGAATGTGCTTCCTGTGTCATATTTTAACATATCTATTACAGACTTGTGTAAGTTATCATATTGTTTGAATATATTATCATATTTAGCCTTATCAATCACATTTTCCCTGAAAGTTTGAGTTAAAATAGTTTGCATGAGCGCAACCTCGTTTCCATGTTCTGGCCGACAAAAGTACACCACTTTATATAATTCATAAATGAGATGCATAATAAGTAATATTTCATGCAAAATGTCCTTCTAAACTTGTATAACTTTCTGTCTTCTGTTGACGTCTGCCATATTTAAATGCATGTGAATGGTTTGAGAGCAGCTGCAAAAGAAAGATTTCTGTGAATAAAGATTAAAGTGTAGTTTTTTCTCACAGTAAAAGCTATTGTCCAGCGAACTGAAGTGGTATTGGAAGATGAATAGAACTCCTCTGCACTTTGGACACAATGAAAGAATTGTTTATTTGCATAGAACTCCAGAAACTTTGCTCTGATTGACTTGACTCTGTAATTATGTGTGTATTGTTCTCTTGAAACTGTGTTAAGACGAAACACTTGTTTATTCTGTTCACTTGCTCTGGTTTAAACGAGTTAAGAGCTATTTGTTTCCAAAACAAAGCAAGAAGAAAGCGTTTTGTCCCGAGAGTAAATCTGTGGCATTATTGTAGCCTTATTATAAAGGCTCAGTATGAGCTCAGGAGAGCAAACCGCAAATAATCAAAATAATAGTAAAAAAAAAACCTTCAGAGATAATATATAAACAAACAGGTTTGAAAGAGATTTTTAAATGCTTAAACGTTAATGTAACGCTTAAATAACACAATAGTATATTCTCCCTATCCCCTATATAGTGCACTGTCTGATCGTTCCCTATCCCCTATATAGTGCACTGTCTGATCGTTCCCTATCCCCTATATAGTGCACTGTCTGATCGTTCCCTATCCCCTATATAGAGCACTGTCTGATCGTTCCCTATCCCCTATATAGAGCACTGTCTGATCGTTCCCTATCCCCTATATAGAGCACTGTCTGATCGTTCCCTATCCCCTATATAGAGCACTGTCTGATCGTTCCCTATCCCCTATATAGTGCACTGTCTGATCGTTCCCTATCCCCTATATAGTGCAGTCTGATCGTTCCCTATCCCCTATATAGTGCAGTCTGATCGTTCCCTATCCCCTATATAGTGCACTGTCTGATCGTTCCCTATCCCCTATATAGTGCACTGTCTGATCGTTCCCTATCCCCTATATAGTGCACTGTCTGATCGTTCCCTATCCCCTATATAGTGCACTGTCTGATCGTTCTCTATCCCCTATATAGTGCACTGTCTGATCGTTCCCTATCCCCTATATAGAGCACTGTCTGATCGTTCCCTATCCCCTATATAGAGCACTGTCTGATCGTTCCCTATCCCCTATATAGTGCACTATCTGATCGTTCCCTATCCCCTATATAGTGCACTGTCTGATCGTTCCCTATCCCCTATATAGTGCACTGTCTGATCGTTCCCTATCCCCTATATAGAGCACTGTCTGATCGTTCCCCATCCCCTATATAGTGCACAGTCTGATCGTTCCCTATCCCCTATATAGTGCACTGTCTGATCGTTCCCTATCCCCTATATAGTGCACTGTCTGATCGTTCCCTATCCCCTGTATAGTGCACTGTCTGATCATTCCCTATCCCCTATATAGTGCACTGTCTGATCGTTCCCTATCCCCTATATAGTGCACTGTCTGATCGTTCCCTATCCCCTATATAGTGCACTGTCTGATCGTTCCCTATCCCCTATATAGTGCACTGTCTGATCGTTCCCTATCCCCTATATAGTGCACTATCTTTCTGTTATTCGTCCTAAAAGCTAAAAAAACTTTCATTCTGATTTCTCGGGGACCTGATAACATGTGGCAGTACCAAACTCCAGACCTCAAGGGGGCGCTAGAGTTTAATGTCGCTCAATCCGATGAGTTGCACTGCCATGACAGCAGTTGATCTGAGAGAGAAACACACCAGCAGAAGAAGGCATTGCATAGACTGTCTCATCGGAGACTGTTGTTCTGGTTTATGGGCTCAGTGTCCGGCGTGACCAGTTTGGCCAGTTTCCATCACAATGGATTTGAGTGGGTGAGGCTGATCCTGGATCAGAGCCTCAGAGAGGACAGCAGGTTTATTTGAGATGTGTCAGAATGTCTTACTCCTCTGGTTATCCTCGAGATGCTGTGTGAATGTCACCGAGGACTCTTTACCTCCGTCTCCAAATATCCCGTCCTCTGCGGGAGTTCGCCGAACATCTGATTGTTACATCAAACCTCAATCTAAAAAAAAAAGTCTTCATTTTTTTTAATGAAACATGGAAGTTTATTATAAGTGATTTATCTCTGCACATTATTTTTGTGTCTCATAATCTTGAATCTGAGTAGCTACCCCTCCATCTTGCAGCTTCTCTTCTCTAATGATGAGGGCGGGGCAAACTGTCACTCACATGAGATCCACCAATAGCAATCCACCACCATCCAATCATCCAATCAATTCCCCTCAGACAAAATCAAGCCCCGCCCTACATCTGATGAACTCAACTTCTGTTTCATGAGAATTACAGGAGCAATCGATCTGAAGAACATCTGGAATAAATGAGTGTGTGCACACTTTATTCGGCCGCTCTCAGTGTTGAACACTGCTGTGCATTTTATTAACTGTGACTGATGAAAGAGAGGGTGTATCCGCACCAAGCTTTTCTTTTCTGGCAAACGAGATATTATAGAACATATGAACATCTGAATAATTGCTGTAAACAAAGAATATGATTTATGAAGCATTCAACATGTGCATAAAGTTTACCAAATCAACAAAACAAACAAAAAAAACCCCACCAAATATAAAAGCCACATCAGTCGGGCCTGTAGATCTGAGGATTCGAAACAGAAAAACACTCTTTCTTTTATTATGTTAATGATCATTTCATATTAAAATGACAGAAAAACACCCTTTCTTTTATTATGTTTTAACAAATGATCATTTCATATTAAAATGACCACTCATTCTGTTATTTAAAAAAAAGAAAAGAAGATAATTTAATATTTAAATAACAGAAAAACAGCTCATGAATTCACTTGAATGCTGAATGAATGGAGGGTGTGAGAAGGCAAATATGATCATTGAATGAAAAGATTTGTGTGAGAGGTCACCTGAGCGTGAAACCAGTTTAACCAGACCTAGAATACACCAGAGATTCAGAGACAGTTTATAGGCGACACTAATACGGGAACACTTTAAAATAACATCCCATTAGTTCATCATTAACCCACAATACACTACAGTATTTATTCCTCTTTGTAAACATAGTTAAAAATAAGTTGTTCGTTAGTTATCTCAGGTCTATACAGATTAACTCTTGATTTTAAAAATGCATTAGTAAATGTTGAAACAGTCAAGTGTGTTCATTGTTAGTTCATGTTAACTAATGTAGTGTTAAAGAGATAGTTCACCCAAAAATGAGAATGTGATGTTTATCTGCTCACCCCCAGGGCATCAGAGATGAAGGTGTGTTTGTTTCTTCAAAGGTGTGTGTGTTCAAAATCTGCCGTGATCATATATAATTCTCATTAGTGCCTGTGCCGATCGGTCGAATGAGGAATGTACAATATCTATGATCACGCCATCATTTTGACCTTCTCCGGCGGAAGTAATGGTGTTGGGAACACTAGATGAGATTCATCTGATATGAGGTAAATAATACCACAAATACTGTTGTGTGTCTCGCAGAAAGCGATCGTTTCGTGTCTTAAGACATCAATGTGTCGTCACGAGCCGCAAGGTTTAATATGGATTCGTATGTCTGTGTGTTTTACTCTCATAGAAATACACCCCATTGACACGCATTATACGGCAACGGCTGAGTTAAAAATCTTCATTTGTGTTCTTCTGAAGAAACAAACACACCTACATCTCTGATGCCCTGGGGGTGAGCAGATAAACGTCACATTCTCATTTTTGAGTGAACAATCCCTTCAACAAACTTTATTGTTAAGTGTAACCAACACATTTAAGTTAAGCATGTTTGAATACTAAAGCTCAAAGGTTTTATCCTGCGTATGACTTCATCATGATCTAAGCTGAGGTCATCATTAGTTTGGATTCACAGTCCCACAGTGAGCCTGACAAGGTAAACCCAGCCTGATTTGTCTGCGATTTGATTTCGCCCTGCAGCTCAGTCTGGAAACCTGTACATTCATTTATACTGCTTCAGTCACATTTTTGTGGGAAACCAATCTACATTGGTGTTTTGACTGGCTTATCCTGAACCTGGTGACAGACGGAGAAGCGATCTGTCCCGTTGATCACGCCTCTTGTGGTCTGATTGGTTGAAGGACTATCCAATTGCGTACAGAGTCATTTGAATTATGCCCGTTGATCACGCCTCTGGTGCAGAAGAAAATACAGAGCAGACTCCCAGACCAATGTTTAATCTTAAATTGAGCTTGGTCTGGTGATAGCTAAACAGTGAGCTGGATTTGACATGAAATACAGCAGAAGTCTCTTCAGCTCAAACATGTTGATGTGTGTGTCAGCATTGAGCTCAGAGCTGATGTGTGTGCTCCTGTGGTGTGCTGAGATGAGGAACAAACCCAGGAAGAGCTGAAAAAAAAACATGCAAGATTTGGTAAATCTTAATTATGAAATATTAAATCATAATTATGACAGGAAAAAGTTGTCCAAAAGTTGAAATTATGGCATAAAAAGTCGATTAAATAATGAGATAAAAAGCAGGGGTGGTAAGTAATCAAGTAAAAATACTTTGATACTTTACTTAAGTATTTTTTTCGGGGATCTGTACTTTACTTGAGTATATTTTATTTACATCTACTTTTACTCTTACTCCACTACAATATTAAAGGCAAAGTTTACTTTTTACTCCAATACATTTCCCCATGCCCACTCCAAGTATTAAGTATTTATTACACTTGATTTCCAAACCGGTCTGGTCATTCATGGATGATCCAGTCGGGTATAGACTTGGAAAAGCTGACAAGTCAGGTTTGCCACACTAACGTTAGCTCAGTGTTTCCCCAACTTTTTTATTTTGCGGCACACAATTTACTATGAAACCATCGCTAACACTTTACAATACAGGTGCACTATTATAATTCATGCCTAACTAATGCACAGATAGTCATGAGTTAATGTATTACTAATGAAGAACTAAACCATTTATTAATGATTACTGCATCAGCAACTAATGAACATTATATATGATTAATAGATTAAGTAATATATGAATTGCTATTAATTAAATATGACATCATTAATTCCCTAATAACAAATTACATGAACTAATAATGTAAATTCATGTATTCAAAGCATGCATTCCGACCCTCAGTTGTCTGTTTAATTAATCATTAATCATAACAATTGGCAAAAATATATTATGACTTTACTTGTTGAGGCACATGACTATTAACGAATTGTTACGTAATACGTCATTGTGGTTATGGCTTTTGAATGAATGTTGAATTAGTTAATAGTATCTTGCTCCTCATCTGTTTTATGGAGCTAATGTTATGGAACATGTCTATTTTAAGTTTAACCCCTATACTGCGTTAAGGTGCTTCATTGTCTCCTATTAATTGCAAATCTAACAAATTCTTAATTGCAGTATCTAATCTTATCATTTGTTCAATTAAAGCATTGCATATCAGTCCCAAAAGATTTTATCTGCTTATTGATATTTACAGTTAATTTGAATATTTACTTTTTACTTTCGGTACTTGAGTACGTTTTAAATCTGATACTTTTGTACTTTTACTCAAGTGATGTTTGAATGGAGGACTTTCTACTTTTACTGGAGTATTTTTTTATTTAGGTATATATACTTTCACTCGAGTATAACTTTTGAGTACTTTTACCACCTCTGATAAAAAGTAGAAATTAGATAAATGTCGAAATTAGGACATACTAAGCCACAATTCATCTTAAATTGGACTTGGTATATCAATGTTGACTTTTTATTCAATAATTTCCTAATTGACCTTTTAAGTCATCATTTTGACTTTTCATTTCAAATATGACTTAGTATGTCAATGTTGAATTTTTATGCCATCATTTCAATATTTCATGTCGTAATTTAATTTTTAATTTAATTTTTAATCTCAAATATATGGAAGCGTCAGATCAATGAGCAACAAGTCATGATTTCAATTTAGTTATGCCATAATTTCGATTTATAAAGTCATAATTCCAATTTAAATTATAATTTCAAGGTATTATCTAATAATTATGCGTTTTAAAATCGTAATTTTGACTTTGGAAAATCATAATTTCTACGATTTTTTTCTGTTGTGGCAGAAATGTAGCTTTTTATGTCCCATTTGACTTTGTCATAATTTTGACATTTCATCTCAATTATGACGTAGTCATAAGTTCGACTTTTTATGTCATAAATATTTCTTTGTCATAATTTTGACTTCTCATCTCGTAGCATGTCATAATCGTGAAGATCATACAAACACTGTGGAAACTGATATATTACGTGTTTTAACTTAAAAAAACAACAACAAAAACAACACGTTACAACTGTTATACAAAAGGTGACTCGTATGTTTATTAGTGATATGTACAAATGATATTAGTGACATCCCACATATAACTATAACAGAGCTACCGCGTTTGCCTTTATTCACTTTCTCCTATCGTTTTGAAGGATATGTTGCCCTCTTGTGGTACATTTCAGTGTGTTACAGTCAAACAAGACCTGGAGACTCTCTCACACACACATTTATGTCCACGTGTGTATGGGAGTTTTGTAGTTTTTACAGTAGGCTACAATATATGTGTTGTATATATTCTCCTGTTAAAAAAAATAGGACAATAAACCATTTCTGTACTGACGGACATGTGACCCATTTGTTTCGACAGTAGGCCTGCTTTAAACAGATCATAAAAAGGTCGTTAATCTTCAACGGTAAAGATGTTTATCTCTAAAAGGGGTTTCTGGTCTCGGTGTGGTCTACACACATAAACACACGAGCCAACACCTTCATTAAATCAAGAGTGAGCAGAATAAACAGCTCCGTGTAGGGGATGAGAGTTCATCATGTGACCACATTAAACTCACATTAAAACGCTCGGGCCACGTCACTTCCCTTCATACCCTGCGTATCTGTCTGCTGACATATTCTTGAAGAGCGATAAGTTTATGTCAGAGGAATATTTAGGGCTCAGAGCTTTCTCTTCCTGGTACTCAGCTAATGTTTATTTTCCTAAGTAGCAAAAAAAAAGAAGAAGGTTATTGTTGTCATTAGTTGAGCAAGTGACATAGCTTCAACTATAGCCTAATAACTTTTTATTATAGACTTTATAAAGATTGATCTAGAGCCAGGTGCCTTTAAAGGTGCAGTAAGCGATTTCTGAGAAACACTGTTGATATTTGAGATCAACCCAAACAAATACGCCCCTCTCTTCATTGCTCCGCCCCCAAAATGCAAGAACACACAATGCAAGAGTGGATGTCTCTTTATCAAAGCTGAAGCAAAACATAATGCTTCACGAAAAATAAAGCGAAGATGACAAACGACAAGGAAGAACAAAAAATTATCATACCTTACACAAGAGTATACAAGAGGTGGCTGTTAGTCGGCAGCAGCTCCAGACAAAAAATGACACTCAAAACCAACGTTACTACACGCCCCCTACTACTGATTGGCTCACTCTTTACTCCCCAACATGAGTGGACACGCCCCCTACTACTGATTGGCTCACTCTTTACTCCCCAACATGAGTGGACACGCCCCCTACTACTGATTGGCTCACTCTTTACTCCCCAACATGAGTGGACAGGCCCCCTACTACTGATTGGCTCACTCTTTACTCTCCAACATGAGTGGACACGCCCCCTACTACTGATTAGCTCAGTCTTTACTCCCAAACATGAGTGGACACGCCCCCTACTACTGATTGGCTCACTCTTTACTCCCCAACATGAGCAGACACGCCCCCTACTACTGATTGGCTCACTCTTTACTCCCCAACATGAGCGGACACGCCCTCTACTACTGATTGGCTCACTCTTTACTCTCCAACATGAGCGGACACGCCCCCTACTACTGATTGGCTCACTCTTTACTCCCCAACATGAGTGGACACGCCCCCTACTACTGATTGGCTCACTCTTTACTTCCCAACATGAGTGGACACGCCCCCTACTACTGATTGGCTCACTCTTTACTCCCCAACATGAGTGGACACGCCCCCTACTACTGATTGGCTCACTCTTTACTCCCCAACATGAGTAGACACGCCCCCTACTACTGATTGGCTCACTCTTTACTCCCCAACATGAGTGGACACGCCCCCTACTACTGATTGGCTCACTCTTTACTCCCCAACATGAGTGGACACGCCCCCTACTACTGAATGGCTCACTCTTTACTCCCCAACATGAGTGGACACGCCCCCTACTACTGATTGGCTCACTCTTTACTCTCCAACATGAGTGGACACGCCCCCTAGTACTGAATGGCTGACTCTTTACTCTCCAACATGAGTGCACACGCCCCCTACTACTGATTGGCTCACTCTTTACTCCCCAACATGAGTGGACACGCCCCCTACTACTGATTGGCTCACTCTTTACTCCCCAACATGAGTGGACACGTATAAAAAGACTAGCAGTGTCAATCATTTCGTGTTTAATCATTGTTTGAAAAAAACATTTTAAGGCATTTATACGACCACACACATTTAGGCACAATCATATAAAAGAACGTGTAGATGTTTCTAGATGAAGATAAAAAAAGCTGTTTCTCATGTCATTGATATTTCTGATATATTGACCCGTTGGTGTTTTATTTCAGGTGGGAATGTCTCTGGACGGCAGTATTAAGGGTGTGAGTGTGAGCGTTGCGACGCTGTATGCGATGGCCGTCGGTGTTCCTCCAGCTTTGGTGCTCTTGTTCCCCTTGATTGCCACCGGTTGCTCTCCGAATCTCTTCTTCTGCTCCCTTCGCAGGGTGGAGCGGAAACTATCCGGCACGAAGCAGTAAACCACAGGATCCAGGCAGCTGTTCAGACTGCTGAGTGTGATGGTCACATGATACGCCACCACGTGCTGCTCCCTGCTGCCCCCTAGCTGGAAGTACACCACGGCCTCACGCACGTGATACGGTGTAAAGCACACGGTGAACACCACCAACACGGCAACCAGCAGCCGTACGGCACGCGCACGCCGACCCCAGCTCTGCGGCATGAGCCGACTGTCCGCAAGCGCGCAGGCAACGCGGATCGTAAACGCCGCGATTACCACGAGCGGCAAGACGAACTCCAGCACGGTGAGGGCGAAGAGCACGGCGACGTGACAGCATGAAGCTCCGTTAAAGTCCAGAGCGGAGGTTTGCAGAGAGTACGTGACCACCACGGCGAACAGCCACACACACACGCTAACGCATTTTGCCACTGCCGGGCTCCGCCTGCGGCTTCCCGCCGACCGCACCACCGCCATATAGCGGTCCACGCAGATGCTAGTGAGAAACAAAATACTGCAGTACATGTTCACGAAGTAGCTGAAGGCGTGCACGTAGAAACACGCCACACAGTCTCCGCCGCTGTGATAAAGCGCGATGCGGGCCGGGAGCGACAGCGCCACCAGCAGGTCGGCCACCGCCAAGTTTATGGTGTAAATAGCCGGGGTGGTCCGAGAGCGGCTCCGCTGGCAGAACACGTACAGCGCCAGGCTGTTCAGGACCACGCCCACCACAAACATGAGCGAGTTCACCACTATCAGCGTCATCCACAGGACGTAGAACTCCTGGTACAGAGACTCGTCCAGGTGGGCCAGTTTCTTCAGGTACGGCAAACTGGTATTGATGGAAGATGTGATGTTAGAATGTCCTTCAGGGAAGATCTCCATGGCTAGAACACAGAAAATTAAAAAACAAAATGTATAAATTATATTTATATTATAATTATGTAATATTTTATTTGTATATATATATATATATATATATATATATATATATATATATATATATATATATATATATATATAACAGAGGCCAGCTAGTAGTAGTTGCTGTGCGAGTAAACCTCACTCCTCTGACCTCAAGAGACGCTCTAGCAACTGACACACACACACACACACACACACACACACACACACACACACACACACACACACACACACACACACACACACACACACACACGGTGTTATTATCTGTGTTGAAACAGTTGTGCTGCTTCATGTTTTTATGGAACCTGTGATAGTTTTTTCAGGATTTATTGATGAATACAATTTTTGAAAGAACAGTATTCATTTAAAATAGAAATATTTTGTTTTACTATCACTTGTGATCAATTGAACACATCCTTGCTGATTTAAAAGTATTATTATTATTATTATTTTTAAATAAATGCTGTTCTTTTTTCTCTTTTTTATTCATCAATGAATTTTGAAAAAAGTATCACAGGTTATAAAAAATATTAAGCAGCACAACTGCTTTCAACTTATCATCATTCATTCAGTAATGATGATAATTTCAGCTTCGATCACAGAAATAAATGATAGTTTAAAGTATATTAAAATAGAAAAATATTATGTTAAATAGTAATAATATTGTACAATATTACTGTTTTTTTCTGTGTTTTTGATCAAATAAATGCAGCCTTTATGAGCATAAGAGTCTTCTTTTAAAAACTATAAAAATAGTAATGTGTCCAAACTTTTGACGGTACATTATACTGTATATATATATATATATATATATATATATATATATATATATATATATATATATTGTATAATGCAATTTTACATTTTAGAAATTATTCTTATATGTAAATTTGCTGCTCAAGAAACATTTCTCATTATCAACAACATTGAAAACAGTTTTGTTGAAACATTTTACAAAAACATTTTGTATTTTAGTTATGCTGTCACATATTTCACACTGTTCCTTTGATTAACATCCTAATTTTTTAAAATATTTAATGAGCCAAGCATGGTGGCATTTGGGTAGGCTCTTGACTTGGAAAAAAAACTTGTGAACAGCCCATAATGTACCGCCACAAACCCGGGCTCTGCGTGAAGCTTTCCATAGCGATCTAAATATGGAACATTCTTTGGCGTTTTATTTTGTGAGAGAGTTTGTGCTCCTGTTCGCTGACGTCTCTCTGCTCTCAGGCTCTTTCTGAACCAGTCAGAGTTTAAGAGCTCTCATGAAATATGTGAAATAATCTCAGATTCTCTTTCATCAGCTCTGACTCCGTCTGATCTTTACATGAACGTTTCATATTAAGAGTTTAAGATCCGTTGATGCCGTCTTGTGAAACATCATGTTGCGTTGTGTGATTTCCCCACGGTTCAGTCAGCGGGGGGATCTCACTGCCGTTTCTCATGGAAGAGGAGGTTCAACTAATCCTACTATAAATACATCTCAAGCCCAGCATATTTTCATAAGCACATAAAGAGGAGATTCTCACCGGTGGGGTTGGACGCTGCTCTTTCTGGTCCAGCTGGATGACGGCTCCTTTCTGTAGTTCTTAAATCGAATGAAATCTCAACCTTCTCAGTTAGTAGTAAAGCAGACGAATAAAACTCCACGTCTCAGTGCAGCACTGGCCATTTCTGATGATTTGTCTGATTTGTCTCTTGAGGATAAGTGAACGCAGTCTTTCCAGAAGTTGCTCTTTCATGGAGTGAGTCCCGCTGAAGAATGACAGACTTTTAGGCCTCCTCGTTCTCCGTCTGTCCATCACCCTCCCCTCCCCTCGCGCTCGTTCTCATCTTCTCTCTGTAAACTCAAGCCCTCAGAAGTCGTTCTGCAGCGCCGTCACTCTTCTGTGAACCTGATGCTGTAAACCGGCCTCCGGGACATCAGCAACTCACATCCATATCCATATTTAGATCAATTCAGCTCTGAATGTCCTGTCCTTCTGAGATTCCTCTGCAGGAATGCATGGATTACACAAATCATCTCTATTTTGAAAAATGACCACAACTGTGTTTTTAATGCTAAATACAGACAGACAGACAGACAGACAGACAGATAGATAGATAGATAGATAGATAGATAGATAGACAGACTGATTTAGACAGACAGACAGACAGACAGACAGACAGACAGACAGATTTAGACAGACAGACAGACAGATTTAGACAGACAGACAGACAGACAGATTTAGACAGACAGACAGACAGATTTAGACAGACAGACAGACAGACAGACAGACAGATAGATTTAGACAGACAGACAGACAGACAGACTGACAGATAGATTTAGACAGACAGACAGACAGACAGACAGATAGATTTAGACAGACAGACAGACAGACAGATAGATTTAGACACAGACAGACAGACAGACAGACCGATTTAGACAGACAGACAGACTGACTGACAGATAGATTTAGACAGACTGACAGACAGACAGACAGATTTAGACAGACAGACAGACAGATAGATTTAGACAGACAGACAGACAGACATACTTACTGACAGATAGATTTAGACAGACAGACAGATTTAGACAGACAGACAGACAGACAGACAGACAGACTGACTGAAAGATTTAGACAGACACACAGACAGACAAACAGACAGACAGACAGACAGACAGATTTAGACAGACAGACTGACAGACAGATAGATTTAGACAGATAGACAGACAGATTTAGACAGACAGACAGATAGATTTAGACAGACAGACAGACAGATAGATTTAGACAGACAGACAGACAGACAGACAGATAGATTTAGACAGACAGACAGACAGACAGATAGATTTAGACAGACAGACAGATAGATAGATAGATAGACAGACAGACAGATTTAGATAGACAGATGTATTATATTCTATATAAATTATATATAAATGCTATTTGTCAAATTTTATGACAATTGAAACGTATATATACTGTTTACGCATTTTTACACACACATGAATACAGAGATTTAAATATTTACATAAAAGGTTTTCATGAAATAATATCACAAATATGATATATTTTACAGATTTAAATATTTCATTTTGCATGAAATTATATTTGCATTTTAACAATATTTTATTATTTTTCATGTTAATGTTATTTTGAACATTAAGCACATAATGAGAAACTGCTGAAGCATACCTGCAGATGTGTTTTAAAGAGGTTCCTCCACTGAGGACCACCCGTGAGAGCCGCCCCGGACCCCCGGTGGAGAAACACGGGCCCTCGGAGCCCATCGGCACAACAGCTGGAGCTCATGACAGACACACAGAAGAAGAGACACTGCATTAGTGAAGTCCTGCACCTCATTCTTCACCAGATCCAGTGTCAAGACTGAGACACACACACACACACACACACACACACACACACACACACACACACACACACACACACACACACACACACACACACACACACACACACACACACACACACACACACACACACACACACACACACACACAAACACACACCATAACAGACGTCCGTCCGTGTTGCAGTCAGTCCGGCAGGATTTCCAGATCGTGATTTGTTATTTCTTCGCATAAACACTCTGAAACAAGAGCCTGAAAAGACACAGATCTGATACAAAGCACACACAGATCAAAGGGGAATTATACAACAGCTACAATGATGAAACACACTAAATATGAACTACAGATTGGAGAACGGGGACGCATTTGGCAGAAAAACACAGGTCAATGTGTTTAATCATTTCTAACAAAGCAGTGGCTCTGAATCAGTTTGGAAACTCAACTAAAACTGCTTTATGGGTCACTCTCCATCAACTCTTTAAGTGCGAGTTGTCTTATACTACAAGATTGTATATTAACCATAATGCATTTTGACCTAACGCATCCTCACACACTTGCAGGTTTATAGTGTCTCATATGCCGTACTTTATGATATTTAATTTTAATGATAAATAAGCCCCCAAAAAACAAAAAAATAAGGAAAATAGCAAGTCAACACAGACAGTGCCATAGCAATAATTTATTTTTAATTTCATTAAAATATTTTGCTCTGTGAAATTATTTTCATGATCCTGTCTGGACATATAAAGTGTTAAAAACAGCATAAATTAAATCTAGTCAAACAAAATCTATTATGATTAATAATCACTTCAACATTGAATAATTTTTTCTCAAAATTGACAGAAAAATTTAAGTGTAAAATGCGTTTAATTATAATGAAAATAATATTATTTTTATCATTATTTTTATTATTATTATAACTAAGTTGTGAGGTGGGGTCTTCATGGATCGGACTTGTTTGTTCAGCACATCCCACAGATGCTCGATTGGATTGAGATCTGGGGAATCTGGAGGCCGAGTCAACGCCTCAAACTCGTTGTTGTGCTCCTCAAACCATTCCTGAAGCATTTGTGCTTTGTGTCAGGAGCATTATCCTGCTGGAGCCACAGCCACCAGAATACCGTTTCCATGAAAGGCTGAACATGGTCTCAGCAATGCTTAGGTAGGTGGAGCGTGTCAAAGTAACATCCACATGGATGGAGGACCCAAGGTTTCCCAGCAGAACATTGCCCAAAGCATCACACTGCCTCCGCCGGCTCGCCTTCTTCCCATAGTGCATCCTGGGGCCATGTGTTCCTCAGGTAAGCCACACACACACACACACCCGGCCATCCACGTGATGTAAAAGAAAACGTGATTCCTCAGACCAGGACACCTTCTTCCATTGCTCATGGTCCAGTTCTAAAGCTCACGTGCCACTGTTGGTGCTTTCAGCGGGGTCAGGGGTCAGCATGGGCACCCTGACTGGTCAGCGGCTATGCCGCCCCATACGCAACAAACTGAGATGTTCTGTGTATTCTGACAGCTTTCTATCAGAACCAGCATTAACTTCTGGAGCAGTTTGAGCTCCAGTAGCTCTTCTGTTTGATCGGACCACACGGGCCAGCCTTCGCTCCCCACGTGCATCAATGAGCCTTGGCCGCCCATGACCCTGTGGCCGGTTTTCCACTGTTCCTTCCTTGGAGCACTTTTGATAGATACTGACCACTGCAGACCGGGAACAGCCCACAAGAGCTGCAGTTCTGGAGATGCTCTGACCCAGTCGTCTAGCCGTCACAATTTGGCCCTTGTCAAACTATATATATGCACAAAATTTTACCCAGAATGGGATTCACCAGTGTGAACCTCCCTCAACATAAAATCAGACATTTTTAATTCAATCAAATGTTTTTTTAGCAAATCTCAGGTTTGAATGCAGTATAGTTATATTATCATGTGACAGGTGAAGGTTTCACCGCTGATTTTGCAAGGTAACAAACTTTGATCAGCAGATAAAGGCAAAACAACATGACAGTCGTTTGTGAGGAAACAAACTGAATACTAATGTGTTTTAGTTCATACTAAACGCCTCAAGTCTCTAACTGAGCAGAGCAGATGAAGTCTCTGTCTAAACACACGACACCGTGACAAAACCCAGAGACAGTAAATCAGTTCTGGCCTTCAACAACTAATAAAGCTGTACTCAGACCAGTTCTGTATATATGAACGACGGCGGCGACAGGTGTGCCACATTCATCATGGGAAACAAGCTCCAGTTAACGGGTGCTTTACCTGTAAACATCTGGAAGACAGACCCAGCACTCACACACAACACAAGGATGGTGAAATCACGGTATTTTAAGATGCACATCGATGCTGAATGAATACTTCAAAGAACAGCATCTAATTTCCAATACATTTTCCAAAGTAACATCCCAAAAAGAGTGTAAAGCAGCCTGAGGTTTGTTCTGCTGCAAGATATCACAGACTGGTGTGTGTTATCATATCATTTCAGTTTATTGTACTGATCATAAACACACTGGTTTGTAGCGCAAATAGTTTTAACATTTGTTGCACTTTGTTATTCTTTTAGTTATTTATATAACTCTTGCACATTCAAAAATATTCAAAATAAGGTGATTTAATTAATGTGAAGACTACTGTCTTTAGTTCTTATTTTTAATAGCAAAGATAAATTTAAATAACAAAAATAATCGTCCACTATAGATCAGGTGTCTTTGTTTATCTGGATGTTCAGTTTTAGGCTGATATTATCAAGTCAAACAAAGAGTGTTTGGTATTTAATATTGGCATTACATTTTTTGTTTGTTTACATTAATGTTAAAATTATATTGTCAGTTTACGACATACTTTTTTGCTAAAACGCTGCTGGTCACTTTCAGAAATTGTAGCGATGTTTTTTTTAAACCCATAAATGGTATCATTCTCAGTTTTTAAATATTTGTTTTAATATAATTGAAATAAATTGTACACATTAATAGCAATATCGTATCAAATATCGCATTATTTAACAAGATATTGCATATCATATTTTTTTTCAATATCGTACAGCCCTAAGGTGAATACATATTTATAACTTAATAGCAAATATAGACATTTTTTATTGTTTATGATATTTTTACCATAGCTATAGAGGCCAACACAAAATATGCTTTTATAAACCTTAATTATGACATAAACGTTAAATTCATTGACATACTAAGTCAATAAGATAAAAAATAGGACTCCTGTCATAAATATGACAAAATAGTTGAAATTGACATAGTTATAAAATTAAATAGTTAAAATTATGACACAATACATGAAATTGACAACAGAAAGTCAATTTCGACTGTGGACTTGCCTTAAGTCATAATTATTATAATTATTATTAGACTTATTTTAGACTCATCTCATAATTTCTACTTTTTATTTCATAATCATGTGGTTAAAAATCGAAAGTGAGTCATAATTATGACAAAGAAAATCATGTTTTTTCCTTTAATCTCATTATTATGATTTAGTTTGTTGTAATAATTTGTTTTCTTATAACTACGACTAAGTATGTGATAATTATGGCATACTAATGTCATTCTAGTTTTGACATCCTCTCAATTTAGTGTCATATTTTTGACTGTATGAATGGTCAATTTTGACTCATAATTTAGCGTCATAATTTTATTTGATAAAAACAATGTTCAAAAAACTACTTTTGAAACTGACATACTAAATCTGCATGACTTAAAAAGTCATAAGTATGACAGAAAAGTAATTAATAATTTTGTCTTTAATCTTATAATTATAATTTAGTGTGTCATAATTTCAACTTTTCCCAATATTATTAGATAATATTATCCAATATTATTGACTTAGTATCCGATAATTATGACACTTTTGACTTCTCAATTTAGTTGTCATTATTTTGACTGGCAATTTTGTCTGTAATATATGATTTATGAAATGTGATTTAATAAAAAGCATTTTTTGTTGTATGTGCTGCATATGCTTCCATATACTGAGTGTTGAAGAAAAGTGAGAAGAAATCGAACCAATGGAGCACAGGAAGCCTGTAGTGTGATATTGATATTATGATAACATGATATTACTCCAGAAGAGTAAACTGTTTTGGAGGATTTTTAGTGTTTTTGGATTCTTGTGCTTTGATAGAAAACTTTAAACAGCATGATGAATAGGGTAAATTGAGCTTTTGTGGATGCAAAATTAGCAACACGAGAAGCTGAAAACAGGAAACATAAATGTCTAGTGTTTGGTCTGAATGTCTGATAAATGCAAGTGAATCCATCACATGGAGGAGTGAATTAGCTGTTATTTTACTCAGTTAATTCCAGGACAAATCCTGATATTCAGAAAACACACTCTTGCGCTTTCCCTCCGAATGAGTCACTGTCTCAGCATAAACACACGGGGCAAAAGTGAAAAACCGTCCCTCGTCACAAACGTTTATTCTTCCGCTCATCACTCTGTCCAGAATTAAACCTGACAGAGACGTCGGACGTGAATGTATGAGCTGTTTTAAGCATATTACCCATCAATCTCCGGTTAAAAGTAGGAGTAAAGGAGACACACTTCCTGTGAAAGAGTGGAAATCATCATATATCTGACAGACGAGCCTGTTTCATTTCGTCTCCGAGAGGAAGAAGTGGACATCAACATAGTCTCATGTCAAACATGTCATGATTAACATGCTAATATCCCAGTAAATAATATGTTACTGTAAAACATATGAAATAATAGTTTTATCAGAAGTGGAAGAGTTTATTAAACCATTGCATGTGTGCTTTTATGGCCAATATAGTCTGACATATTGAGAGAATATAGAGGAAAAAAACAACTTTTCAGAGGCCGGAAATATGTATTTTAATGCTGGTGTTTATATTTATATGGACAAAATGTGATGCATTTCTGATGCTTGTAATGTGAAACAATGAGATCTTCAACAGTACACTGGCATAACATGCATATCAATATCTGCCTGTAAGATAATATCTCTTAGTAAGATGATATGGTGCGTTCACACTTGTCATGTTTGGTTCGATTAAAGCGAACCCCGTGCGATTGCTCGGTTAGTGCGGTTCATTTGAACATATGTGAACGCTGCCATCCGAACCCTGGAGCGCACCAAACAAGCGGACCGAGAGCGCTAAAAACATGAGTCTCGGTCCGCTTCCAAACGAACTCTGGTGCGGTTCGATTGATATATGAACGCAACACGGACCAAAGACATGCAAACGGACCAAAAACAGGACGTAATGTCACAAGATGTGACGAATAATGCAGCTGATTTGACGACGCGGAAACATCGGTGTATCCAAAATGAGTAACGTTAACGTTAGAGGGCAAACGTGGAGCAACGAGGAAGAGCCTCATCAATATTTGGTCCGATGAGCATGTTTCGAAAATGCTAAAAAAACACACAAAAAGCACACCTGGTTATTCTCATCAAAGTTCCTGTGCTGCCCATTATTAGCCGGTACAGACGACAGAACGGCCGTCTCTTTTCTGCACAACGGAGGAAATCCTGCTGCTGGTTTCAATGTTTTGAACACTTTATGAGCTCTTCATGAGTTCTCAGCGGGTAAAAATAATGCCATATGTACACGCATACAATGACCGTGTGTAATCCGCACACAGCGTTGTTCTGAATGTTCGGTAAGCAGCTCCTACGTCATATAAGCCGACCAATCAGGTTGTGAGCGTCTCCCTGTGCCTTTGGTTCGGTAACTTTAGGTTCGCTGTTAAAAATGCCCGTGTGAACGCTAAGCGGACCAGGAATATATGTTTTGTTTTTGTTTTTTGGTCCGGACCAAACTAACCGAACTACAAGTGTGAATGCACCCTTAAAGGCTTAGTTTTATGAACAAAGTAGTTGCAATGCAAAACATTGATTGAGAGATGAACTAATAAACCCGATGATCATATTTGATCCGGGTGATTTTTCTAATAAATGATGATGGATAATCAAGTAAAGTGTGAATTGCTTCATTTTTTATTTCTGTTTTCAGAACAAAGTGTAGAACTAACAAACATAAGAACATAGCAGTGCTACTGAAAACCCAAACCGCATGACTTGTGCTGATCATGGCAGACTTATAATAATTATAAGTTGGAGAATCTGAAGCATATGAACGCTCTCAGGGAGCATCAGGAGCATCTTTTTTATTCTGGTTGAAGTCAGTGATGTAATAATTTCTGAGTTTGTAACAGCTCTTAGCATAATGTTATAATTGTCAACTTGAAATTGAAGTTACGTTAATACTGACACAATCTGAATGCAGCATCATGTAGCATGTAACATTATTTAGCATGTGTCATTTACTTGTATAATAAAAAGTAGTAAAAAAAAGAGGATACTTTCCATGTCAATAACACTGATATTTCTGAGACACTAATAATAAAAACAATAAAAAAAACACAAAATGTAACACTGAAAAGCCTTCTCCTGGCAGTGCTTTAGTGACTTTCCTGCTTTCAGAAGCGCTTCGGTTGCTAGAAGATTTCTCTTTTGACGAGTGAACAACTTTGTAACGGTTTCATTCTAGCTAATAAAAGGCATTTATGCTCAGAAGTCAGAGATATCAAGTAGGAACGCACAACCGAACCCACTCTGACCATGAGCATGTACCAGTCAAGAGTTTGCAGTCGGTACAATTTTTAGTGTTTTTTGAAAGAATTTAATACTTTTATATTCAGCAAGGATGCATTAAAATGATCAGACGTGACATTTATAATGTTACTTTCAAATATATGCAGTTCTTTTCATGTATGACACTAAAATATGATACTGATAATAATCATAAATGTTTATTGAGAAGCAAATCCTCATCTGAGAGTGATTTGTGAAGGATCAGTGACACTGAAGACTGGAGTAATGATGATAAATTCAGCTTTGATCACAGGAATAAATTACACTTTTCTAGAAAACAGCTGTTTTAGTACGTAATAATATTTCAGATGTTTTTTTACTGTATTTCTGATCAAATAAATGCAGCCTTGTTGAGCAGAAGAGACTTTCAAAAACATGACTCCAAACCCCAAACCTTTGCCTGGTAGTGTAAATGACAACTTTCATTAAAGTGACTAGTGAAGAGTCAACATCAGATAAAGGCACAGGCTGTGATTCGCTGAAGCGGACCGCATTAAACAGGAAGTGATGTAGGCTCATATGGTAGGACTGATGCTCATGTAGGCAGTGCGAACGTATCTGTCAAGGAGAAGCCGTCCGTCATTCGTCTCTCTCCACCGGTGATCTGTCCCTCTGTTTACGCTGGGCTAAAAACTGCTGGACCACCGACGGCCAATCCACAACGCTCTCCACGCCCACCTGACCTCCAGACCTGGATATCGTGACCTGACCACCTGCACAATAACAGCACACCACTGGTTGAGACGGACACCTTTCAATGTCTACATAACACAAAATGTATTTATTTAATGCATGCAACTTGGTGTGTGAATATAAATATTAGGGCTGTCAATTTAACACATTAATTGAATTAATTAGTTATGGGGAAAAAATAACACATTCAAATTATTATGTCTCAGTCATTCGTAGGTCATCTTACATTACATAAATTTGACTGGTGACAAATATGAAGCAGAGCATCATTTCACTGCATGATGGAGCCTATTGAATGCGGTTATGATGCCCATACGATTCAAGATATTAGAATATGAGATATTGTCTCACTATTGGATACATCTATACTGATGCTATCTAACTCAGTTTACATGGACAGCAGTAATCTAATTATTGACCTTATTCTAAATAAGACAATATTCTGATTAAGGTGTTTACATGAGTTGCTTTTAGAGTACTCCGTTCATGTTCCCGTTTTACATGTGATAGAGCATAGATCGATTAATGGCACGTCATTACGTCCCCATGCCACGCTACGTTCTCCAACATCCAATCAGAGCGTGACTTTGGCAGGTCTGTTAATTTTATGGGCTCAGGAAACCCGCTAACTTCACCTGCGGGTGTCGCTGTTGGACAGTGTTACTTTACATTATGAAGTATAAAAAACATGCGTTTTTATAATGTTTTATATACATTTACGTTGATTTATTTTTGTAATATTATGTATTGTCTCTTTCTGTTTTTTTGAAGAGACACTTCCCCCTTTTCCTCCTTATTGACAGCCTACATTTTGAATAATAGCTTTGATTAATGATGAAAAAGGTTTAAAAATCGTGACTGTTTGGATTGTTTTTCCTGCCGTCGAGCCACAGGCGTTCACTGAATGACCCATCTGGTTCGCGATTACAGATACAAACTTATTGTATTTTACTTCTACAATGAGCATAACAATTACAACAAAAATAAAAATAAAAATATAGAACGAGGACGAAGTGTTCAGAATGAACAGTCAAGTAAAACACACACCGCCCATAGCAAAGCGTTATGGCAACGACATTTCAGACTGACAGATACGCAAAAGATAAACGGGACTTTTTCGCCATTTGTTACTGGTTTGTACTTTGTAGACGTTATATTAATTATAATTCCAATTCTGTTTTATTGGCCACAATATTATCGATGATTGTTGAGAGGTGCACTTTTGATTAATTTTCAGAAAGGGCAGATGCTCGAACCCACAAAGCCTCCCCTCTGCACTTCCCTGTTGTGCGTAACGTTTTTGTCCTGTCACAAAATGCGGCGAAATCTCCGACACAACATTAATAGTTAGATTAAGGTGTGTACATGTCTCCATAATGTGACTAAAATAGGCATACTCCACGTCTTAATCCGATTTATGTTTAGTTCGATTATGACTTTAATCAGATTAAGGTAATTAGAAATCGCTGTCTACATGGTAGCCTCTTAATCAGAGTATTGTCTTAATCAGATTAATATCGGAGTATTGTTGTCCATGTAAACGTAGTCACTGACTGTAGTACATGACTGTGGATTCCTTTCTCTACCTGCTAAACCCAGAGCTGTGAGTGTCTTCCACACAGACTGCGGTGGGAAACCTCTACACCCGATCTTAACCGGGAATAGCCAGGTCTGCCACCCTTTGGCCCTACACTGCTCAACGAGGTCCTGATACTTGGGGGCTTTCCGCTCGTAGGCCTCCTTGCACCCTTCCCATGGAACCGTCAGTTCAATCAAGATTATCTTCCTTGCCTCCTCAGACCATTAGACCATGTCTGGCCTCAGCTGTGTTTGCACAACCTGGGGGAAGACTAGTTTTCTTCCCAGGTCCACCTAGCCTGACAAGCCAGACCCACATCAAGATGTTTGGTCTGGAAACTCTCCATTGACGGCTCAATCCGAGGGGCGGGATAAACGGTTGTCTTTCAAACTCCCTCTGCACGCGATAGGATAGCGCTACACCAACCAGAGCAACGAAGGTGAAGCGGAGCTCGCTGACTGATTAAACATTCGCCGTATCCGGTCGGCTAAACTCTGAACACATCTTCCCTTCTTAAGAATGACTTCAGTGCCGTTCTTTGTTCTTTTCTCAGAGAAAAGCTTAACTCAAAGTCTTCCAGAGTCGCAGTCAAAGCTGATTCGAAAGACCGCCGTTCGCCAGTTTCTGTGTTTACTAGAAGCACGCAAACGCAACTCGGCCGTCGTCATTATGGCCCCGCCCACTGACTCTATACACGATGTGATTGGCCCAGCAAGAGTTTGGCGATTACAGATTGAGAGTTGCTAGATGACACTCGTGGGCAGATTAAATTTGCTGCCGCTAGGGTGCGTCTAGATTTCTAGGCTAAGCTCCACCCTCATCTCCCAGGATTGTGCTGCTTGCAAGAGGCTCTTCTTAGGGTGCTTTCACACCTACCTTGTTTGGTCTGGATTTTCAGACTTTTCAGTTTGGTACGAACCAAAATTACAGGTGTGAAACCTCCCTCGGACCACGGTCCGGACCAAACAGACGAAATTTGGTCCGACGAAAAGAGGTAGTCTCGGTCCGGACCAAACTGAACAAAGGTTCGGTTCGTTTCTTGTTTGAAAGCATTTTCTGTATAGTTCGGTACTTTTAGACCATTTACAGGATGGTCTGGTGTAGGATTAGTGAAAAAACACAGATTAAACTCACAGCACATGCAGTGATGGAGCCGCAGCATTTTATCCAGACCCGCTCAGTCAGCTCGCGTGAACAGTGTGCTTTGCTTGACTATTTTCAAGCTTATATATATATATATATTTCTCATGTCTGTGAGAAGTAGCCTATATGCTGAGTTTCGGTTTATTTATTAGATCGCTCCAGTTCATGTGCAACACAAATGATCGCTCCGTCACGGTTTGTCTGCTATGTTATTTATTAAAGCGTATTTATTAAATTCAGGCAAATGATGAAACATTTATTAAAATGAAGATACAATTTATCCAAAGCTTTCTACAAAACAAAACTTAATGAAGTGGTCAAAATCATTTCTGATCCGATGTCTTTGACATATATTGCACATCTGTGCACGTTTCATAATCAATATAGCCTAGGCTAAAAAAGTAGCCTAGTCTTCTCCTTCTTTCCTGTCGGTGCCGATTATGCACAACGAGGACGTTCATTTGGTGAATTTGCCTCGAGTATAGCTGGTGCTGCAGATTGTAATGTCATAATATTAACAGTATTGGCAGCGATATGCGTCTGTTCATTCATTCTTATCAAAGTTAGCCGCTGAATTGACAACACACTGACGTCAGACGCATGTCCGCTAACAAACCAATCAATGTTAAGATGCAGCCCACATAGATGATGACGACAGGACGCAAGTGCTGAACATCGCTGGGTGAAACGAACAAACTGGCCGGTGGATCTGTAGTTCCCACCATGCTTTGCAAGGGACTGCATTAGGAGAGTAAATTTAGGGATTAAAGTGTTATTTTGTGTGTTTTTCAGTAAAAGGAGAGATGTTTTTAGTGTATGTTAGTGTTTAATGTTCAGTTATGTTGGATATTCAGAGGAGTTTCTACAATTATGGTTACCGTTATGCAAAAGAGAGGTGCCTGTGTTTAGGCTGTGGGCACTCATATAAACACATTTATTGAGTTTTTATCATAAAGTTATTTTTGAATTTTGTTTTAAAACATTCACTTGTAAAAGAAGTAGTTCATTTAATAACATAAATTTAATCGATAAATGTGTTCACCTTACATAATAAACTTTTATAAATGTAAAATAACATTATAAAGGAAACTACACATACATATTATGTAACAATGACAAATTCAAATGGTTTGTATTACTTAAAGAAATTTTGTTCGTCAAGAAATTACTTGACAATCTTTTGTTCATATTACTAAATTGTTATTTGTAAAACATACTCAATATAGTTGTGTGGAACCACTTGACGCTGCTTTTTTAAAGGGGTGGTGTCATGCGATTTGACTTTTTTAACTTTAGTTAGTGTGTGATGTCGCTGCTTGAGCATAAACAGTATCTGCAAAGTTACAGCGCTGAGAGTTCAATGCAAACGGAGATATTGTCTTTTAAAGTTACGGCAGTTTATTGCCTACAAAAATGGCCGGATTGGACTACAACGAGCTTCTTCCTGGGTTGGTGACATCATAAACCCTCGCTAGTCTCCGCAGATGTGACTTCTGCCCGTAATGGGAAGGGGCGTGGCGTTTCTGGAACAACCTGTGCTTGGCACTTCAGCCAATAAAAATACAGGAAACTACATTTGGCCATCTAACCAATCTAAGACCATTGCGTTTTTCAGAGGGATGGGCGTCATAGAAGCAGGAAGCAAACGAGCCGCTCAGAGGACAGTTGGGACAGCGGTGTGGAAGAAAGGGAGAATAGAAGAAAAATACAGTATTAAGTATTAAGACATGTTATACTGCGCCCCATAAACACAACCAAGCCTAGAAAAAAACGGAACCACCTCTTTAAGTAAATTCAACAAATTCATTTTTTGAGTGTGGTAAATAAGATGTACTTGCCCTCGGGGAGGATCTGTGTCCTCTTGTTTCCTCTGGCCCAGCTGACAGACGCTTGAGCCAGTCGATCTAGAGAACGAGAGTCAGACAAACCTTCAGCATCTTCGTCCTCGTTCATCACCTCACGACCCTCCGCAGAGCAGACCTTCCCTGAACAGAGAATATGGACTCTAAAGTCTATGGCAGAAACAAACATGCCAATGATCACGCATGAACACGAATCATACCTGCACGCTTGCAGAGGACCTTGATGGAGTAGAACAGGTTGGTGAACAGGTTGAACGGAGACGGAATTCCAGATTTGCGGCTCATATCGCGGATCAGAACGGCGCGGCCAAATTTCCACTCCGTGTCGGACTGAGCCTGGATACGCTGGTATGTGTCGCTCATCATGGCAATGAGGAGGTTGATCAACACGATAAACGTCACGACCAGATACACGCCGAACACCATTTTAGCCAAAATGGCCGTCGCGGGAGGCGAGCGCTCCACGTCGGGAATTTTATCTGGTTCGGTCAAACCGAACAAGGCGAAGAAGAGCAGCACGGACATGTTTAGAGGACCCGGGACTCTAACTTCCGTGGCGTTGGCGGTGGTGTAATTTCGATCTCGTGGATACAGTGGCTGGCACAACGCCGTGAGACTCAGGGTGAAGGCGGTGTGGAACAACATGAGGATCACAGCGAATCGACACAGATCCTTTATCAAGTCTCGGATGATTATGGCCCACGGGCCGAATAAGTGATGGAAAGTCAGGAACTCCAGCAGCTGGATGAAGCCGAGGGTCATTGCGACAGCCAGTAAAACGTTCCTCGCAAAAAGGCAGTGCAGGTGAGCCGGTGGCCAGCGCTGACTGAGGACCGCCAGCAGGTGGCACACTAGAGCCGCGGCGGAAAACCCCAGGAGAAGAAGACGAATCCACGCTAATCCGGTGCGCTGACCTGGGAAAGTCAGCTCGGAAACCAGCATACCACAAAGCCAGATCAGCAGCAGACACTCGGACCAGCCGGGCACCAGCCGGCCGTGGGACAGAGGACTCAACGGCGGGTACACGATAGTCAAGATGAACAGGGCCAGCAGGAAGACGTGCGACACCAGGTGGCTCATGAACTTCACGATTGGGATAGTGTTGAAGCTGTGTGGGGATTAAAACTATAAATTACACACATTTCTCCAACCAGGACACACACACACACACACACACACACACGTTTGATCCACTATATTAGTGTGGAGGACATTGATTTTATTTTCTTTGGCACAACCCTACCCCTGCCCATAAACCTACCCATTACAGAAACATGCAAAACACATTTTTAAATAAAAAAATGCCCTGGCAGATTTATAAGCCTTTTATAAGCCTCTCAAACACACACACACCCACTCATACAGACTCACACAGAAAAGAGTAAGTTACTGTAAGAGACTGTACCTGTGTCTGAGTGGCAGTGAGAGCAGCAGCCACAGCGGAGGGAAGAAAAGCAAGCAGAAGAACAGCAGCAGGATCTTCCAGGAGTCCCACTGCAGGCTTCCGTACCACAGGTCCGTCAGATAGGTCTGCACCGCCGGATGAGACACTACGCCTTTCTGCCGGCCCTCGATTAGGCAATCCAGCACACTGACCCCCCGATGGTCCACGGATCTGAGAATCGGACCCGCGCCGTGACCCCCGGCTGAGGAGGCGAAGGTCAGGAGGTCAGAGGCCATGTCCTCGCAGTGACGAGCAGCTGCGTGCAGGTCCACCGAGCGCTCCTTCTCTCTGAGCGCGGCCAGAGTCAGAGCTCGCGAGAGGCGGACGGATGTATCCAGAGGAGCGGGGCAATGCAGGACGAACTCCTCCAAAGCCAGATTATCATTCATCCGGCCGCACACCATCAGATTGAACACAAACTACACACAAAACACAAAACTAATTATGCCACTTCTGAGATCATGAAAGGTTTTAACATGGTCGCTTTGGTACTATTTCTCAGATCAGAATTACTACCTGTTCAATCTTCACATCGTGTCTTGACAATGATGTGAAGTAGTTGACCCAGTGTTGAAACTATACCATGGCCTTTTGGGAAGGTTGGGGGTTGAATTGGGTTGGGTCAGGTTGGGTTTGTGTTAGGGGGCATGCCGTGCCGTGCCATGCCGTGCCCTTATATATTCGTTATATATTCTATATACTGCAATCACTATAGGATAAATCACTATTTTGCCTATTGTACTACTTTTTTGACACAAATTGATAGCAGCAAACAGTCACCCACAAATAGTCTATAAACAAACAGGCTGTCTTTGAGTTCACATGAACGGCAATTAAGTTACTTGACACCCAGAACTATAATAACAACAACACAGCCACAAAAACATAATTGGGAATAACGCCTTACCTTAAAACCAAAAATGATTAAACTGCTTTGTTTTCTTTTAGCCATGGCTGTGATGCTATATGAATTTCCGAATGGATTTCAAGGACGGGTGCAGATCAATGTTACATTATACTTTTTCTACGAATATTTGAGTTAAATATGCACTAATCATGAGTGGAATATGCACGGCAGCACCCCCACACCTTGAGGCTCATGACAAGAATAGCACGTATACTTATTTTTATTGAAGGGAATAAGGACATACTGACAGACAGAACGATAGAAAGACAGACAGACTGACAGTCACCTTCTTGTCATCCAGCAGACGGAGTGTGTTCTTCTCTCTTCTGAGCAGGAAGATGACGGCGGTCTCGTGGTTCTCCTGAGCGGCGAGCTGCAGCGGAGTCCGTCCAGCACAACACTCGGCACACGCGGATGCTCCGCTCTCCACCAGCAGAGACAAAACCTCCAGACAGCCGGCCTGAGCGCCGTAATGCAGCGCGGTCCAACCGCTCTAAAGACAGAAGCGGGATCAGTCTCACTGCCCAGAGGCTTCGGCACAGACATTAGCATTACTCTAACGGTCAAGATGATGCCTTACATTGATCAGAAGTGGCAGTCAAGACATTTATAATGTTACAAAAGATTCGATTTCAATAAATGCTGTTCTTTTGAACTTTCTAATCATCAAAGAATCCTAAAAAAAGACCATGGCTTCTACAAAAGTATTTTCAACATTGATAATATAATATGAGCCATTATTAATAATTGAGCATCAAAGAAGATTAAAGATTCTTTTGAAGAGCATCAAATGAAGATTCAACATGATTAATAGATTAAAGGTGCCCTAGAATGATTTGAAACAATATGTTAAATTGTTCTCTGATATCTACATAGAGGGTATGCGGCTTATTTAAGGGCATAAATTATCCAGATACAGTTTTACAGGTCCATTTACAACCCTATAAATTGTCCCCAGGATGTAATGCTCTGTTTTTGCCTTATTTGGAAGAGTCATGAATATTAATGTTGAGCTTTGCTCTGATTGGCTTATTTCAGCAGCTCACAGCAGTTCAGTGAAGCGGCTCGTGAGTCCTGACAGAACACAGACCGACTGAATGACACTTTAAGCAGAACATCTCAAATGGAGATTGATGAAATGCAGCTTACTTGTTTATTTGGTGTTTTCAGATCGTCCGCGCACAAGAAAGAGCTCACGTTTGTGGCTGCCAGATTGGACATGTTTAGGTAAAACAACGGATGTTTGGGGGATTTAAATAACTGAAATATGGCAACCGCACGAACAATCTTCTTTCCCAAACCAAAACCAGTGATGACTCGTCTTTTTTCATCAACGATATTGTATGTTTATATAACGTTAGTCACAATGTGCAGTGACTGATGTACTCTTAATACAAGCATGCAAAAACATCATACTTAAGTTCTCAAAAATATAAATATATATTTTTACAAAATGAATAGCCTTGTCAAATGACTGTCGTTTTAACTTTTATGGTGGAAAAGGTGACGTTTGCTAGAAGGATCGAGTGAACGATCTAAGCAAAGTATCTACGGTTGTATTTTGTATTTACAAAATAATATTACCCTTTGTCATTAGACACACTATTTAGTTTGGTATGGTACTTGGTGTTTCCTATTGTTACTGTAATCATCTTGCGTTATCAAGACAATGCGGTCTCTCTAAGAAACGTTCAATTTAATCAGAAATTGTTTAAACAGTCAATAAGTGGATAAATGACTTACTGCTTGCAGGAATATAGTCGCCCCTTTCTTCAGTTTAAGACGCTGAGTGAAGCTTGCTTGAAATGAGCCGAACAAACGAACGATCTTGAATTAAATTGTCGTGCATATAAATGATCCCCAACGCTTACGTCACGGTTGGGTTTATGTTGAGAAGCAATTTTTGTTTCTGTGGTGTTTTTGATTCACGAGATTTACATAAGAAGTAGGAGCCAATGGTGTTTGAGACTCACAGTATGTGATGTCCATGTACTGAACTCTTATTATTTCACTATGGCAAGGTGAATTCAATGTTTAATTCTAGGGCACCTTTAAGTAATATATGAATTGCTATTAATAAAATATGACATCATGTATTAATTCCCTAATAACATTATCTTAACTAATAGGGGTGTAACGGTTCACAAAATTCACGGTTCGGTTCGATACGATACACTGGTGTCACGGTTCGGTTCGGTACGGTTCGGTATGTTTTAGATACAGCAAAAAGAAAAAATTGGCAGATAAATTACCTTTTTTAATTATTTTTTTAATAAAACTTACAAAGTATGGATTTTTTTTTTTACATTGAACAATGATGGAGCTATACTTTACCCATCTTCTATGTAGTTACAGGAATAAGACATTAGCTTTTTACATTAGCTCTCTCCACACTTTTTTCACACACTACTGCTTCTGTCATCCCCCAAATCCTCACTTGTTTGACTCTCAAGGGGGCGTGTCTGAAGAACGTGGCTGTTCAGCTCCCATTCATCGGTAATGTAATGTGCCGTTACAGTCAGGTAGCTTTGTGTAGTCTTTGACATCCAGCCTGTTCTCAGAGCAACCGCTGTTGCTTTGGCCAATTGGTTCTCTGTTTGTGCTTTTGTTTTTTGGGACAAAGCAGGAATTACTGGCTGAAATGGGCTCGTGAAGGAACATTGTAACGGGGATCAATTACTTTAAGCATGTTCTTAAAACTCCGTCTGCGGTGCGTTTTGCCACACACCCTGTTGTGCTTTCAAATATGCTGCGTTTGTAGTCCGCAACCGTTAACATGGGTACGGAAAAATACGCACCGCATAGACTACGCACTGCAGACGGAGTTTGTGTGAAAATGGGCGTAAGGTCTCATATCCGCGGCTATAAATGGGCCACTCGCCGCGGTGATGTCTTTTGCCATTTGAATAAGTTGGAAATGTCTGTCTTAATGCTGCGGGGATAGTTTGTGGGATAGTTTGTGGCTGTTTCTCCTTTTTATCGTCTTGTTGTCGGCGTAAATGAGTTGACATGGCATTAATTATTCCCGCTGCTGTACCATCATGTAGCAAATGCGACATACCGTTGTTTTTGTACCAACGTAAATTAACATGTTAATTATCACAATGGGTCAAAGGCATGCATTTCGACTTCCAGTTGTCTGATTTAATTAATCATGAGCTAACGATTTACAAAGATATCATTATGTTATGACTTTACTCGTTGAGGCAGATGACTATTAACTAATTATTGTTAAGTAATAGGTCATTGTGGTTATGGGTTTTGAATTAAACATGTGCCTCAACAAGTAAAGTCATAACATAATGATACCTTTGCAAATCGTTAGCTAATGATTAATTAAAACGATTATTGAACTCACCAAGCCGACGGTCGACCAATGGTAGTTTTCATGCGTCAGCCGACTACTCACTCGCCACTTATGCCGCATTCACATGCTATCGGATATTTGATAATTCCCACTCCTGAAGTCGTGATAACAAACTCATCCTATTCAAATTTTGAAATGGGAGGGCGTTCAAGTGCAGTTTTTACCTAGGAAACTCGTATTTACAATATCCGAGAGCACATGAATGCAGCACTACTCAGTCTATGAGATACAACTGAGAAAATAAAGAGCTCTCGTTTGTGGATTTTGTTCTCACCATGTCGGTGTGATTGATTTCCGCTCCCTGTCCCAGCAGGACTCTCACCATGGCCACGTGTCCGTGTGCGGCGGCCAGATGCAGACAGGTGCGTCCCCGTTTGTCGGTCAGGTGCAGCAGAGACGCGGAGCGGCTGAGCAGGAGTCCGACCACAGCCGTGTGTCCGCTCTGAGCCGCCAGATGGAGAGGACTGGAGCCCTGAAACACATGAGGGTCGGCCGGTCACTACGCCGCTCTTACGTCACGCTTTAAACCACAGCTCTTCTGATCTCTTGCCTGAATGTGTGTTTCTGCATCAGCCTGAACGCCTGGACAATTCAGCAGCAACCGAACCACGTTCTCATGACCAGACTGAGCCGCCAGGTGCAGAGGAGTGTAACCTGACTGAACACACACACACACACACACACACACACACACACGCACGCACACAGTACATTGAAAGGTTAGTAAACAGTAAAATATCCATAACAGGACCGATTTGCTTGAGAAGGAAAATTTCTATGGGACATTTAATAGTCATTTTTTATAGTATATATATATATATACACCATGAATAAGTGCATTTACAGACTTTTAATGTAACAAATGTATTTACAAAGCAATTACAACTGCAGAAAAAATGAAATTGTTTTAAAGATTATAAAAAAATAGAAATAAATAATGAATTGATTTATTAAAATATATAATCTTTATATATTATAATGAATTATACATATAATAATAATAATATACTATATACTACTAGTATTGTATAAATATTTAAGATTTACTGTTTGTAGACTGAATTCTCAGCCTACTCAGAATAAACGTGACTGTGTAAATATGTATTAATGTATGTATGTATTTATTTATTTATTTATGCATAAATACTTTAGGAATAACTTAAAAGTATATACAACTAATTGACAAAATTATTTAATGGGAATATTCCCACTTTTTTAAAGATTAATAAAGTATGTCAGATTTTCTAATAGCCATTTTCTGTGTGAGCCTTTTCTGTACAGCTGCATTGAAACATTATATATTACGAAAAACGCTGAATAAATAAACATATATCATTGAATTGAGTGAATGTGTGTCACCTCAGCTAATGGCTGTTGTCTCTTCGCGTCGTCTCTGCCGCTGCTGTTGCCTCTGTTGGGGAATTCGCTGCGTATCGTGGCAGGAACTTTAGTCAGGATTTCTCTCACAAAGTCCACCTGTCCGAAACGGGCTGCCACGTGCAGAGCGGTTAACCCCGTCTACACACACACACACACACACACACACACACACACACACACACACACACACACACACACACACACACACACACACACACACACACACACACACACACACACATTACAACAGTTTTGTTCTGCTTAACGTCTATAAGCAGAGGTGTTCAAATGAAGCACCTTAGAGCTTTGGATCTTCAGTGAAACGTTTCCTTTCAGCACCTCCAGAATATGAGTGTGTCCGTTCTTGGCTGCCAAATGAATGGACGTCATGCCCTCCTGAAAGGGTCAAAGGTCAGTGGATTTATCAATATTCTTTATTAAACTTCTCATTTGTCGAACTCACCACATCCTCCTCCGTCACTGAAGCTCCGGCCTCCAGAAGCACCTTCACCACCTCCGTGTGTCCGCCAGCGGCAGCCAGATGCAGCGGACACAAGCCGTTAGCCTAGAGAGAGTTCACTTCAGTTAGAAAGAGCACATTTATACAAGGACACTATAGTTAACTAAAACCACAAACACACTTTTATTTGCAAGAAATAAAACAAACATTAACGGAAACACAATAAAATATAAAAATAATTGAAAGTGGAATAAAAAAAAAAAACATTTTTAGCTAGTTGCCAAGGCAACATTGCTCATGGCAATTTAACTTGATGTAATAAAATGTCTATAACTGAAATAAAATGTAATTAACACTATATAGACATATTAAAAAAATTAAAACCATTAAAAATATTTATTACTTGAAATAAAATAAATGAAAAAACTGAAATAAATAGCTGAAATTAAAAAAAATAATATATCTAATTTTTTTAAAAACTTATTTTATTTAAACTAGTTGCCAGCATTTTTCATTTTCCTTTATTTCAAAAATTATTATTTAAAATTCCTTTAAATAAAAATATACACTATAAATTATATACCGATTTAAAAATAAATAAATAAATAAATAAATAAATAAATGAATGAATAAATACCAACCATACAAAATATTTTCATTACTTGAAATAAAATAAATGTAAATGAAAATAATGAATAAATGAAAAACTAAAAACTAAAACATAAACATAAAAAACATTTTATTTCAGCTAGTTTCCGACTTTTTTAAATGTTCATTTAGGTAAATAAAATTAAAATGTGAAATAAAAAAAATAAAACACCATCAATAAAAAAATTGGAAAATACAAAAATAAAAACTACTCCAAAACTTTTTTATTAAAGGGATCCCCTGGTGTTGAGACTTGTATGGCTTAATATAACATAAATGATGTCTCTTACTGAATTATGTGGTAAAAAAACCATGAAAGATCAACGTTATTTAAAAAATCGATTTTATATTTGGACCATGGGCGGCGCCATTTTGTTTGCGTTCTAGGTTGATGACGTAGAATGGTTGAACTCCTCAATCAGCTGGTGTTACCCGTAGCTATTTTTACCACAACGCAACTCGAAAATTGTTTCAGAGTTAAACAAAACCAATGAATTGCTTTGTAATTGTACTTAAAACACACTCAAACATACATGTGCACACAAACTCACCTACACAAGTCACAAACAGATCGGCGGGCGCGCACACACACACCTGACTGCTCTATCTCAATCGCATGCATCATCACCAAAACATCCTGCCTCTCTTCCTCACGTTACTTTATCCCATCGTCCTACCTAGATATTTCCCTCTGCTGGTCACATTAGGCATTACAGTTAATCTACTGCATATCAACAGTCTATCTATGATATCAACACAGGGAATAGATTGAGGCGGGTTATGTATGCGCGCACGCAGTGCGTGCGTGTGTGTGTGTGTGTGTTCGCGCCGATCTGTTGGGGTGTGTCGTGTGTGTGTGTTCGCGCCGATCTGTTGGGGTGTGTGTGTGTGTGTGTGTGTGTGTTCGCGCCGATCTGTTGGGGTGTGTGTGAGTCTGTGTGAGAGAGAGAGTTTGTGTGCACATGTATGTTTGAGTGCGTGAAGTCGGACAGCTGTTTGTAAATCGGCTGTACACTCGTTATTGCGGTGGAACGTGAGACTGAATGACTGCACTCGAACATGTCCACTATGGTGTCGGACAACACTACAAATGTCCGTCCCTTCAAATAATGCCCTATTTAAGGGTATAGGGTCGATTTCAGATTCAGCCCCTGTCGTGGAGACTGAGCAGCCCAACATCTCGATTGAGACAGAGCCTGTCGTGTGCGCGCCCGCCGATCTGTTTGTGACTTGTGTAGGTGAGTTTGTGTGCACATGTATGTTTGAGTGTGTTTTAAGTATAATTACAAAGGAATTCATTGGTTTTGTTTAACTCTGAAACAATTTTCGAGTTGCGTTGTGGTAAAAATAGCTACGGGTAATGCCAGCTGATTGAGGAGTGCAACCATTCTATGTCATCAACCTAGAACGCAAACAAAATGGCGCCGCCCATGGTCCAGATATAAAATCGATTTTTAAAATAACGTAGATCTTTCATGGGTTTTCTACTACATAATTCAGTAAGAGACATCATTTATGTTATATTAAGCCATACAAGTCTCAACACCAGGGGATCCCTTTAATGTTAATAGTATCTCAATGATCATAAATGAATAAAATGTAACCCTTGAGCTTCTGACCTTGTTGTTGAGTGTGTGCGGTCCTCCTTGACTGAACATGAGCAGTTCTCTGATGACCGCCGCGCTGCCTTTGGCCGCAGCGATGTGTGTGCAGGTCGCTCCCTCCATGTTGGCTAGTGTGGCTAACTCAGGCCTGTGCCTCAGAAACAGCTTCACCACCTCAGAGTGATCGTTCTCCGCCGCCAGATGAAGAGGAGTCTGTCCGCGCTGAAACACAAGCAAAACCGCACTACAAGATCAATTATCTGTCCGCTAGAAAGAGTTGTAGAGATTGGAAAAACAGGAATGGAGGAAGATAAGAAGCCAAAGCATTACATATGAATTCTGTTTTTATGACTGGATCCCGTCTGTGTTTTCCGCATCGCGGAAACAAATCCTTATGAAAGTTACAAAAGTTATTTTGTCAAGAGCAGTGGGCGATTTTTTTTTTTTTGTGGTCTTTTGTTGTTTGATTAACATTAAAGGCCCACTGAAGTGACTGGAAACGCGCAGCATCATTCAATGTTTTGATGTAATTTCCTTTTTCTTTTTAATGATGTTTATGCATCAGTGAATCAAGCCAGTGACTAAACATCAACTTCACGTTGTTTCTGTAAGTAGCATGAAACAAATCTGTCATTTAAATGCTTAAAGGGATCCCATGGTGTTGAGACTTGTATGGCTTAATATAACAAACAATGTGTCTTACTGAATTATGTAGTAGAAAACCCATGAAAGATCTACGTTATTTAAAAAAATCGATTTTATATTTGGACCATGGGCGGCGCCATTTTGTTTGGGTTGTTCTAGGTTGATGACGTAGAATGGTTGCACTCCTCAATCAGCTGGCGTTACCCGTAGCTATTTTTACCACAACGCAACTCGAAAATTGTTTCAGAGTTAAACAAAACCAATTAATTACTTTGTAATTGGATTTAAAACACACTCAAACATACATGTGCACACAAACTCACCTACACAAGTCACAAACAGATCGGCGGGCGCGCACACACACCTGACAGACTGCGCTGTCTCAATCGAGATGTTGGGCTGCTCAGTCTCCACGACAGGGGCTGAATCTGAAATCGACCCCTATATCATGAAATAGGGCATTATTTGAAGGGACGGCCATTTGTAGTGTTGTCCGACACCCTAGTAGACATGTTTGAGTGCAGTCATTCAGTGTCACGTTGCGCCGCAATAACGAGTGTACAGCCGATTTACAAACAGCTGTCCGACTTCACACACTCGTCTTCATTCCCTCCTTCAAGTTGTATTAATGAACAAAAGTAGGGAATGTTATTTGTGTCTTAAAAATTAAAGTTTAAAGATTGAGGTTAATTCACTGAGCTTGTGCTCAAACTTTAATGCACAAACCAATCGCATGCATCATCACCAAAACATCCTGCCTCTCTTCCTCATGTTACCCTATCCCATCGTCCTACCTAGATATTTCCCTCTGCTGGTCACATTAGGCATTACAGTTAATCTACTGCATATCAACAGTCTATCTATGATATCAACACAGGGAATAGTGATAGACGGTTATGTATGCGCGCACGCAGTGCGTGTGTGTGTTCGCGCCGATCTGTTGGGGTGTGTGTGAGTCTGTGAGAGAGAGAGTTTGTGTGCACATGAGAGTTTGAGTGTGTTTTAAGTACAATTACAAAGCAATTCATTGGTTTTGTTTAACTCTGAAACAATTTTCGAGTTGCGTTGTGGTAAAAATAGCTACGGGTAACACCAGCTGATTGAGGAGTGCAACCATTCTACGTCATCAACCTAGAACGCAAACAAAATGGCGCCGCCCATGGTCCAGATATAAAATTGATTTTTTAAATAACGTAGATCTTTCATGGGTTTTCTACTACATAATTCAGTAAGAGACATCATTTATGTTATATTAAGCCATACAAGTCTCAACACCTGGGGATCCCTTTAAACTACAGAGAGTGATCAAAGAACACTCTTTATAATGTCTGAAGCTGTCAATCAAACCTCGCCAGTGTATCGGCACACGACTTGTCCAAACTGCCGTTATAATGAATGACACTTTTATACTCAACAGAAGCTCTTACTGTATTCATATCGATGTCGTGTTTGCTGCTAGTTGTGGTGAAAGCATTTTGTGAGAAATAGCACTGCAATGAGCACTGCATTCACGCGATTGACAGACTGCCTGTGTACTCAATGCTCAAAGAAGGAAGACGGTCAGCGTGACTGGGACTCGTGTTTATCCAGAACTCTCAGAAACAAACATATTAACTTCTCAACAACTCAGTAGGGACCCACTTTATATTAGGTGGCCTTAACTACTGTGTAGTAACATTGTAATTAATAATTTGATACAATGCACTTATTGTGTACATACATGTTTTTACATTGTACTTACATTTTTTAAGGGTGCTTTCACACCTGCCTCATTTAGTTCGGTTGAATCGTACTAGAGTTCATTTCCCTCTTAGGTGCGGTTCGTTTGGTCAGGTCTGAAAGCAGCAATCGCACTCGGGTGCGCACCAAAAGCAGACCAAACAAGCGTACCGAGACCTCCTTGAAGAGCTGGTCTCGGTATGTTTTCAAACAAACCATGGAGCGGTTCGTTTGTGGTGACAACGTGATCCGACCTCGAACAGAACCAACTGCAAAAGTACTGATCGTTTTTGACTAAACCAGCTGCCGTAGTTAGCTGCGCTGACATTCCCTGCGTCTCAATCGGCTCCCTAGTTCACTAGCCAGGGCACTGATCAGGACATAAGTCAATGGGCTGACTCCCTGATCAGTGCCCTGACAACAGAACTAGGGAGCTGATTGAGACGCACCCATTATGTGCATGACATTATTACTTGATAGATCGTTGGAAATATTTTCGGGAAGATGAGCAGGTCAAGAATAATTAATGCACGCCTCCGCTTGCAGTGACGAGTGATGCGCGCTCGCCGTCTGCAGTGCATTAAAGCGTTGTTTTCACGTCGCATCCGCGCTTCATTATAGAAATGTATTGTTTGCTTACTGTGGTAAATACACACAATGTAGTAGATTATGGCCAGGGACAAAACCAGCCCGCAGTCGTCTCTCCATAGTGTTATTATAGTTTGCTGGCTTTGCCTCTTCTGTTGGAATTTTCCCACACGTAAATTCTGACCAATCGAAAAGCAGTTTAGGAAATACGCCATGGCCAATGAGTGAAGTGGATGTTGTCACGTGCCTGCGTTTTGGTTCGTTTCAACTGGTTCGGACCAAAGCAATCAGTGTGGTGTGAAAAGGAACCAAAAAAGCTGAAAAATGCAACAATGTATAATTGTTTGCCCTTGGTTCGGACCAAATGAACCGAACTAGAGATGTGAAAGCAGCCTAAAATACCAGCATGTAATTAATTTATGTAGCTACATTTGTAATTACACTTTTGACACTTCCCTTACCCATAACCCTGCCCTGAAACTGACCCACACCACCACACCGGTCACCTAACTCTACCCCTTTCCCACCTCAATATCAGCAAAAGTGTTTTGCAATTCAATATGAACACAAAAAATACATTGTACTTATTTTTTAATGTAAGTAAATAGTAGTAGTTAAGGCCACCTAATATAAAGTGTGGCCCTCAGTAGAATATAACTTTCTCAGCAATCTTTATCATCTCTCTGGTCCACGATTGCTCAGTCTGCCTCTCTCTGGCTGGCAGCGCTTGCATGCAGACCTCTCTAAACCACTCCCCCTCCGTCACATACGGTAAACTAATACTCATTTAAAATGCAAAGATGTCAGCCAATCATGATGTCAGCATTTTCACTGAAGTCTCACAGCAGACACGCCCCTTTAAACAGAGCATTCAAGCCAGAGGGCCAATATCAGGAAAGAAAAATGCCTGTTATTTCTAAATTATGACATTTTATGATGTAAAAATCATACTAACAATATAAGTACAGCTCAGGAAACATTATAAAATAATAAAAAATCCATGCCATGGGACCTTTAACTAAATATATTATTTATTGTTTCATTATTACGGTGCGTCTCTAGTTAAATCGTGATAAAGGTGGATTTGAGTGTGGACTGTCTGAATTCACGAATCAATATTAACTAAATGCATTATTTATCGTTTCATAATTACAGCCGTGTCATGTCACTCACGATATCTGCGGCAGTGATGTCAGCTTTCAGGTTTAACAGGCTGCTGCAAACATCCAGCTGCCCGCTGACGGCTGCTAAATGAAGAGGCGTCTGCTTTCTCTGTGAACAAGAAACATCCGCTTGAGTTTCTCTGGCTTTAAGATCACATTATCTCTGCACAAGCTCGGCTCTTACCAGAGAGAGAGCATCGACACTGGCCAGATGGGTCTCCACCAGAAGCCGGACGAGCTGCGCCGACCCGCTCTGAGCGCTGAGGTGCAGAGGCGTCAGGCCCTGTTTGGTCTTGGCGTTCACAAAGGCCTTATGGGACAGCAGGATATCCACGATGTCTTGATGACCTTGCTCTGCAGCCAGATGGATTGCGGCCTTCCCCTCCTATCGATATCTCACATAATTTCACATAACAAAAGTTCTTCAGGACATGGAAGTCCCAAAAAAGGCTATTATGTAACAAAAATGCCTCCTTGTCATATTTTAAAGGTCTTAGTCCTACTTTTCTCCTACTATAGGTTTACACACATCTAATAAAGGTGTGACCCTACACTGGTCTCACAGTTTGGTTCGATTATGATTATCATGTCATCGATTTGGGGATGGCAAAAACTAAACATTTTCTTGACCGACCACCGAGCCTCATTAGCCGGTTGAAACCGGTTAACCGATTAGTTTAAAATATGCTGCGCTATTTGATATAACAGCCGCAAGCCGTGCCTGCAATTTCGCAACTCTGTCGCATCTCTCTATGATCTCTCTGCCGCTCTCTCACACACACACAGACACACACAAAGACACATACACAGACACACACACAGACACACACACTGTCCCAGCGCCGCCGCCTCCCTTCCACTCACGCCACTTTTTTAAAATCCCTTACAGCGTGTAACATGAGTCCCACAAACGCGCCGCAGAGGAGCTTGTTTGTAATCGACAAACAAATGGCTCCTTAGTTTCGAAATGGTTTGGGTACAAGGTGATCGCGTTGATAAAGGCATTTGTCTAGCGTTAGAAGCTCATTTGAAAACATTGCCACGGCTCATTTAAGAAAATGACAGCTCTGAAGAGTCATCGCTTTAGTTCGAGGTAGTGCTAGCAATAATAAAGAAAGACGATCAACACCTTATGCGTTACCACTGAAATGTAGATGTAATATATTTCCGAATGTTAGCCCATCTTATGCGGAATGACGCTTCATACTGTCGTCTGCCCCGGCTCTAACCTCGAGTGTTTTAGCCTGTTTACTTTTTGCAAACCTTGTGAGCTCGCAAACCCAAACGCTGACCTCGCGCCAAATGTTTTTATTGGCTTATTAAGTACAAACAGGCGAGTTATGAAAAATTGAGTGTGAGGGATTTGTTCACTTCACACAAAAAGATTTTGTAATGAGACGGCCAACTGTAGAAGCGTTTAGTCCACTGTCTATAATAGCCTAATTTAGAGATCACTTTTTTTTTAACCGACAACTTTGATCGGTTAACACCGATACGGTTAACCATCGGTCAAACAGTCATCGGTTCAACTCGATATCACGATGCATTGACAATGCACCGCATCCTCATGTATACAATTGCCAATAAATAAAAGCAGTCAGATATATGAACTTAACCTTTAATTTTACCTGCTCAAAGAAAACAAGCTTCTTAAATGTATCAAACATCAAACAAAACTCAAGTCTGGGCACAGAAGACAACAGGAACATTAAAGGGGGGGTGAAACACTCAGTTTCAGTCAGTGTCATGTCAATCTTGAGTACCTATAGAGTAGCATTGCATCCTGCATATCTCCGAAAAGTCTTTATTTTTTTAATAATTATATAAGAAAGATGCGCTGTTCCGAGTCTTTCCGAAAAAAGCCGAGCGGGTGGGGGCGTGTCGTGTGAGCGGAGCTAAATAATGACGTGTGCAGCAGCGCGCTGCTATTGTGTTGAGTCGAGTGCATCCCTAACAGCGGGAAAAAAACTTTATTCAAAATAAAAATATGGCTTTTAATCAGATACAGCCATACATCTATGATCCGGAATCAGACCCAGAGGCTGCAGTTGAACAGGAGCAGCAGCAAAAACGACTAGAGCAGGACGTCTCTATGTGGTACAAGTTATACACTAACTATATAATATGCTTAGCGGCTTGTGTTATTTACATATTTATACTTGAATTATATCGTCGTATTTTTGTCTTTGAAGGTGTACATGTGGGAAGTGCAGTTGTGCACGTGTGTTTGTGTGTTTACGCGTGGTTTGTGTAGACAGTAAGCGGACTAAAAAAAACACAGACATTTGAAGCAGTCTCACTCACCCTTCTAACGTTGGGACTGCTCCATCCTTCAGCATTAGGCGATTGGGAAAAGCCGGCGTCGAGCTGGGCCTTGTTTATGAAACAGTCGACACCGCAATGCAGCGAACAGATATAAACATTCGCGCAACTCAGTTGCTGATCCGGAAAAGCAAATTACATCCACTGTTGCCTTAACGCGGGGTTTTGGAGAATCTGTGCAGGACTGTCTTGGTCTGGCAACCAAAAACGCACTTTTTTGGTGACATTGTTATGTGCTATGTGTAATTGTCACCTGTCCAGCATCCTACAAGCCAGCGCTTTGATAGGCGTAGGCTGTTGCTTTCGCTCTCTCCCTCTCTCTCGCTCTCTCTCTCTCTCTCTCTCTCTCTCTCACGCGCTTCCGGTAGAATTGTCCGTAAGGCCCATACAAGGAAATTCCGCCCCCATTAACGTCAAAGGGGACGCATGATCTCAAAAAACTTGCCGAAACTTATGACTAACCGGAAGTAGTATTTTTGACAAAGAAATACTCCCATCAAACGTCCACCTTAACTTTTGAAACTTTGTCTATGTTTAGTATGGGATTCCAAGTCTTTAACAGTGTAAAAAGATCAGTATGCATGAAACAGCATTTCACCCCCCCTTTAAGAACAAATACACAAAAGGAAATACTTAAAGCCACTTTAAGAGGTGGCCTGGGCTGCCTTACAGTCAAAACTAAAGTCTACATGCATCTGGTTGTAGAAACCACATATGTAAAAAATAAGAATAAAATAAACATAACGAGAGCGTGTTATAGGCTATATGGCATTAGTTTAGTTTAGTTTAGTTTATTATAACATGGACAGTCCCTTTTTTTATATAAAGAGCAGCTTTAGCCTCTATGGCTCATTTCCAGCTGTAGTCCCCAGCCAGTTGTTAATAGGCATACATCAGGTAAAATAAATTTAAATTATATTTACATTACATTATAGCTAGATATGATGGTGATATGCAGCAAGCATCACCACAAACGAGTATCTCTTAATTAAGCCAATGCGCAAACTACTGGAAATTAAACCGAAAGTAAAGTCATAGGTGCTCAACTACATACAATCATCTTCATTAAAAGTGCAAAAACTGAATGATCTGACCCGTGCTGTGTCCGAGCTCACTCATATCGCAGTCTTTGATTTTGAAATTCTGATGATCAATAAAACACAGCTCATATCTGTTGTTTTCGGTGACGTGAACTCCATTAAATCTGCATATAGTGCGCAAACTGAACGGATTTATATCCGTTTTGCAGAGATACATTAATGTGCCCAAGAGTAAATGAAATCGTTTTGATAAATAGCTTTGATTTACACACAGCATGTGTGTTCTCCGGGTCATGCAGGTTGTTCATAAAAGCCGAAATGTGCCCAGATGTTGACTTTTACCGCATTTTTAATTACCTTTTACTCACGTCTCGCCTCCCTCTGCTATTGTATGCCACCGCGACAATACACGTGCGTGACAAATGATGTCAGAAAATAATCAGTACATTATATCTGGTCTACTACTGAACCGATACCGAATCGTCCTCGCCTGCATCGCGATGCATCGAAGAAACGATTCATTTCGACACCCCTAGCATCTAAGGTCAAAAACACTTGAATTTTCTCATAATATAAATTGCAGTATCAGCTCTTTTCTCGCAGTGTTTGAAAAGGTTTGATAAAGGATTCAGTCTCTCTAAACCCCTGCTCTGATTGGTCAGATGGTTCAGTCTGTTGTGATTGGTCGAATGCTTACAGTGCGTGTCGGAAACCAAACGCTATTTGGCATATCTGAATCTATTAAAGTTAGGGCTGTCAATCGAGTAAAATATTTAATCGTGATTAATCGCATATTGTCATGAGGTAACTCACGATTAATCGCAGATTTTTATCAGTTGTAAAATCTTAAATTACGTTTAAATTAAGTCTTTAATACTCTAATCAACATGGGAATGGACAAATATGCATGTTTTATACAAATGTAAGTTTATTATTAGTGAAACCATACTTATTCAATAATAATCAATAATACAGCATGAAGACTAGATATGTATCAAAGGTCACAGATGTTTATCAAACAACTTGTTCATGTCTCTTAAACCTAAACTTAAAAATTCAGAATAAGCAGTGATTTCTCTCATTTTAAGAATACAAAGGGAGTTTTTACACTGGCAGTTTAGTTCAGAACAGGGCACAGTTCGTATGGAAAATTGGTAATGTGAAAGCTGTCATGCGGACCTGAGAGCGCAGCAGAACCCCACCATACCTGGAGGAGGTCCATATTCCACGATTAGGAATATAGTGCGACCCATTTAACCCTCTGGTGCTCCTCGTTTAGGGGTTACATTGGTTGTCTTCCCGGTCATAAGTGACCGGACACCTAAAAATTAAACTTCCTCCACCCCAGTAAAACCAATGCAATTTATTTTTCTTCAATAATATTTTTTCTTTTTAATTTTGTATTTTGAGATGATTTGATGGTATTTTTTAATATTTATGGAATAATTATTGTCTATTTTTGCCATTTAAAATTATATAAAAAAATTTTTTTTAAACATTTTTTTTTTTTTTTTTTTAATTGCAGTATTTTAGGTTAAAATAGAGACTAGGCCTTCAAAAAAAAAAAAAATTGAAGACAGATTAGCGCCCTCTTTTGGAATTGTTTAAGAAATTATGCAACCATGGGTGTAATCCACTAGAGGTCTCTATGGAGGGGCTTGTGAATTCCCAAGTTCACTTTTCAACACATTTAATATTTTTTTTTAGCTGGATTTGAATAAATATATAAAAATAATCAAATACTATTTTTATATTATTACTTTTTTTTAGAAATGGTGATTTTTTTTTCTGTGAATTTGTGTTTTTGCAGATTTCCCATTCATTTCCTATGGCAAGTGGGAGTATTTTTTTTTACAACCACTTAGCATGCTCGAATCATGCCCTCAATTTTTTTGTGTGTTTACATACCTAATGTTAGAAAAGTCACCAAGTTTCATGTCATTCTGACGAAGATGTGATTTTTAATAATTCAAAATGTGGTTCATAGGTTCAGTTTTTCATGGGTGTGTGTGTGTGTGTGTATAAGTGTGCGTGTGTGTGAGTGGATGTGTCAATATCACACTCCTGATGTTTTAGAGTGTCATCCCTATACTGCTGTGCACTTTTTTCAGCATTGTGGCTGATTTGTAGATTGTACACACAAATATCCTGCAAATATTTGTGTTTTTGCAGATTTCCCATTCATTTCCTATGGGGGTCATTTTTGACCGAAGAGCACAAGTGGAAGAAATTTTTTTATGACCACTTAGCATGCCCGAATAATGCCCTAATTTTTTTGTGTGTGTTTACATACCTAATGCTAGAAAAGTCACCAAGTTTTATATTTTTCAGATGAAGCTGTGATTTTTAAAAATTCTAAATGTGGTTCATAGGTTAAATTTTTCATAGGTGTGTGTGTGTATAAGTGTGCGTGTGTGTGCGTGTGTGTGAGTGATTGTGTCAGTATCACACTCTTGATGTTTTAGAGTGTCACCCCTTTACTGCTGTGTACTTTTTTTCAGCATTGTGGCTGATTTGTAGATTGTACACACAAATATTCAGAGAATTTTTGTATTTTTGCCGATTTCCCATTAATTTCCTATGGTCGGTCATTTATGACCGAAGACAATGAACGTTACTTTTTTTTTAATGACCAATTAGCATGCTCGAATCATGACCCCAATTTTTTGTGTGTTTACATACCTAATGCTAAAAAAGTCACCAAGTTTCATATCATTCTGATGAAGCTGGGATTTTTAAAATTTTAAAACAGAAAATTTTTCGGTCAGAAATGACCGAAGAGCACCAGAGGGATGTGCGCTCCCTATTAAACTGCCGGTATTTTGTGTGTGTGTGTGTGTGTGTGTGTGTGTGTGCCAAACTGTCCCACGACTCACGCAAACAGTGCGAGAAACACGGAAATGGGAGCGCTCTTGTTCAGGAAAGTAACCTGTTTTAGCCGATTGTAATGTATTTAGCTCAATAAAACACATGTAGCCTACTGTAAGTGGTGATGGTGTTAATGATTTACCTCATGAGCATGAGCGAGAGCGAGCTTGCAGTGTATTCACGCATCGCGCTTGGACTGCAGAGAATGCAATGCGCTCAGTGCAAAAACGCACTTTATTTCGACCAGAAAATACAGAACCAGAAAATATGGTAGCTTGTAGGCAATAACTACACTTTTAGTTTAGAATAGTAATATTAATGTTGCTGCTGCATCCTGTACGTCTATGGCTTATCTCAATTTTTCCAACTACGGGCTAACTTACATCTCGGTTAAAACAGAAAATGCACGTAGCATTAACGTGCGTTAAGAAATTTAGTGCCGTTAAAATGAATTTGCATTAACGCATTATTAACACGTTCATTTTGACAGCCCTAATTAAAGTATTACAATAGTAGCACTGATCCAGACAAGGCAGTAATAAGCTGGTTTTGAGTGATTAATGGTCTCTCTGACCTTATCAAACACGTCCACTCTGGCATTGTTCTGCAGCAGGACCCTCACGACCTCTGTGTGACCCTGCTCTGCGGCCAACAGCAGCGGTGACCAGCCGTTCTGTGTCACACATGTGCACAAACACATCAATACACAAGCTCAACTTCAGCTATAACAAACAGTTACTGCACCAAACTGCATCCAGGGTTATTATTGTTAGCTAAAACTTTTAAAACCATTCTGTTAATTAAAATAAAGATAAAATAAAACAAAATAAAATATTATATTATTATAAAATAATTACTATTATATAATATAATAATATTATTAAAATATTATTAGACTGAAATAAGTTTATGAACTTAAATTACTAACTGGACATAAATAAAACTGAACTACAACCCCAAATCAGAAAAAGTTGGGACAGTATGGAATGTGCAAATAAAATAAAAAAGAAGTGATTTCTAAAATTACTTTGACTTGCATTTCATTGCAGACAATATGAACACAAAATATTTCATGTTTTGTCTGGTCAACTTCATGTCATTTGTAAATATGCATTCTTTCCTGTCATTCAGACCTGCAACACATTTCAAAAAAAGTTGGGACAGTAAAGCATTTACCACTTTGTAATGTTGCCATTCCTTTTCACAACACTTAAAAGACGTTTAGGGACTGAAGACACCAAGTGATGAAGTGTTTCAGGTGTAATTTTGTCCCATTCTTCCTGCAAACAAGTCTTAAGGTGGGCAACAGTTCGGGGTCTTCGTTGTCGCATTTTGCGCTTCAAAATGCGCCACACATTCTCTATTGGAGACAGGTCGGGACTTTGTAATGTGTGCAGAATGTGGTTTTGCATTGTCTTGTTGAAATATGCATGGACGTCCCTGGAAAAGATATCTTCTTGAAGGCAGCATATTATGCTCCAAAATCTCTATGTACTTTTCAGCATTAATGGTGCCTTCACAGAAGTGACGTTACCTTTGCCAAGGGCACTGACACAACCCCATACCATGACAGACCCTGGCTTTTGGACTTGTTGCTGGTAAAAGTCTGGATGATCCTTTTCTTCTTTGGTCCGGAGCACACGGCGTCCATTCATCCCAAAAAATACCTGAAATACTGATTCATCTGACAGCAGTACACATTTCCACTGTGTGATGGTCCATCCCAGAGGCCTCTGAGCCCAGAGAAGTCGACGGCGCTTCTGGACACTGTTAACATAAGGCTTCCTTTTGGCACAGTACAGATTTAACTGGCATTTGTGGATGTAACTACGTATTGTGGTACTTGACAAAGGTTTGCCAAAGTAGTCCTGAGCCCATGTGGTGATATCGCTTATAGATGAATGACGATTCTTGATGCAGTGCCGCCTGAGGGATCGGAGATCACGGTTGTTCAGCTTAGGCTTGCGGCCTTGTCCTTTACGCACTGAAATTCCTCCAGATTCCTTGAGTCTTGTAATTATGTTCTGCACTGTTGAATGTGAAATATCCAAATCTCTTCCTATCTTTCTTTGAGGAACATTGTTTTTAAACATTTCAATAATTTTCTTACGTATTTGTTGGCAAACTGGCGATCCTCAGCCCATCTTTGCTCCTAAAGGATTAGATCTTTCTTGGATGCTGCTTTTGTACCAAATCATAATTTCAATCACCTGTTGACATCACCTGTTTCAAATCTCATCATTATTTAACCCTTTTACCTCATTACTAGCCCTAAATTGCTCCTGTCCCAACTTTTTTTGAAATGTGTTGCAGGTCTGAATGACAGGAAAGGATGCATATTTACAAATGACATAAAGTTGACCAGACAAAACATGAAATATTTTGTGTCCATATTGTCTGCAATGAAATACAAGTCAAAGTAATTTTAGAAATCACTACTTTCTTTTTTTTATTTGCGTTTTCCAAACTGTCCCAACTTTTTCAGATTTGGGGTTGTAAAACAAAAATAAAATGAAACTTAAAAATATATCAAATAAAAATAATTCTAACCCAAAAAGTGATATTTAAAAGTGACAAAAGGACATAACTAACTGCTAAAAAATTGTATTAAATAAAAATTTGTTCCTAAAAAGTAAAGTAAAAATAATGACAATTTTTGCATGTTTAATAATAAGATAAAAAGCATGTTTTAAAAAAATTGGTAAAGTGCAAAGAAAGAAAACATTTCAGTGTAGAGCCAGTCCTTAAAGGGATAGTTCACCCAAGAATTAAAATGATGACATCATTCACTCACCCAATTATAAGTCTAATTATATAATAATTATAGCATGTTCTCCAAAATATCTTCTTTTGTGTTCAGCAGAAGAAAGACATTAATCCAGGTTTGGAACAGGTTGAGCGTGAACAAATGATGTGAAATTTTTATTTTTGGGTGAACTTTAACAAAGTGTCAGATCACGGAGATCTTGTGTGTTGATTCGTACCTTGGCGTGTTTGTTGATGGCAGTCTGGAGCTGGTTGGTGGGGACGTTCCGGAGCATCTCCTGAAGAACGGCAGTATTTCCCACCCTGGCGCTGTAATGAAGAGGCGTCTCTCCACTCTGAGTAAGCAACGTGTTCAGAAAACATGCTTACTGCAAACTGATCAGATTTGTTAAAAAACGTGCGTTCTCAAACATGTATTATGTGACTGGCCATCACACACCTGTCGGGTGACGGCAGTGATGTCAGCATGATGCTCCATCAGGATCTTGATGATGCAGATGTCCTCATCCGTCCCATGCACGGCGTCCCTCCTGAGCTCAGCTGCCAGGTGCAGTGGCGTCTCGCCGTTCTGCAGGGGGCGCCAAACCACAAGCAAAGCATGCACGGTTTCATTTGTCTCAGGCGCAGTTGTAGTTAATCACGTCATGATCATTCATTTATCTGTGAGTCTGACCTGGTTCCCTTCATGGACGCAGAGCTCTGCCTCCTGACGGCTTCTCTCATTGCTCAGAGAGTTTAAAATCTCCTCCACCACGTGAGCATGACAGTGACGCACCGCAACATGGAGAGAGCTTTCATCAACCTGGATTAAAAATAATAGGACGGATGGATGGATGGATTGACAGACAGATAGACACAGACAGACAGACAGACAGACAGACAGACAGACAGACAGACAGACAGACAGACAGACAGATAGATAGATAGATATATAGATAGATAGACGGATGGACGGACGGACGGACGGACGGACAGACAGACAGACAGACAGATAGATAGATAGATAGATAGATAGATAGATAGATAGATAGATAGATAGATAGATAGACAGATAGATGGACAGATAGATGGACAGATAGATGGACAGATAGATACGGACAGACGGAAAGACAGACAGACAGATAGACGGATAGATAGATAGATGGATGGATAGACAGACAGAAATATCTTATTTTTGAACACACACACAGATTTGTGTTTTAGAAATTAAATTCAACACTTTTTTATTAAAATAGTTGAATGACAATTTTTTTTTTAATTTATATATTTACTTAAAATTAACCCAAAAATTGTTTATCATTTGACAGTTTGTCAATATGATAATATATACAACCTCATTACAAAATGTACCAATTACCAATTGTTTTTTTATTCATATATATTTTTATGATTATATTTTATTAATAGGTTATATGTATGAACATTATTTAATGCATTAGCCATACTTACTAATACTAAACAATTGTTTTTATTATAAAAAATATGTTATTGTTTAATTTTAGCTCGATGTGTCTCCCCATAAGATCTCTCCAGGAAGGGTGTTTGGTAACGTACCTTTGATTTCCAGGTGACGTCGCCGCCCTCCTGGATCAGCGCTCGTATCATCTCCAGAGCGCCGTGACGCGCGGCCACATGCAAAGCCGTCTCTCCGTTCTGAGAGAGGAAAAAAGTTTCAGTGCCATTTTACAGAACACCCAGTGTTATGAGTGTGTGACCCAGAGAGACCCTTCTGACCGACCTCCTGCTCTGCGTTTACATCCGCGCCGCTCTTCAGAAGCATCTCAGCCGCTCTTACACCTTCCTTCACTCTCGCTGCGATGTGCAGAGGGGTTTCCTGAGCCTGGGGTGAAGGAGGACACACACATGAACCAAGGCTTTGCTTTAGTTTGCTGTAAATCCAACGTACACACCATCTACTTTCATTGACACTACAGGCAAAACGCTCTGTTTTAAGGGGTGTGTTTGCTGTGAGACTTCAGTGTAAACCCCCACTGCTGTGATTGGCTAACGTCTTTCCATTTGCTATAGCTCTCTCTTTTATCGTGTTTTTACTAATACAGTCCTCATGGTTAACTGATCGTGAAAAGTGTTGCATTACATTTAGATCTATGGGGTTATATTCAGATCGTGGCATGAATGGTTGCAGTGATGAGCATTGTAGCCGATCACAGACATGTTGAGCGCATGACTGCGGTGATCTCGACATTGCAACTCAGTTTCTGTACACTAACGAATGCTTTCATCTTCACTAGCAGTGTAAAATTGATATAGTTAAAGGGATAGTTCACCCAACAATGAGAATGTGATGTTTATCTGCTGACCCCCAGTGCATATAGGTGTGTTTTTTTCTTCAGTCGAACACAAATGAAGATTTTTAACTCAACCGTTGCTCATATAATTCTATTAGACCCCATTGACACGCATTATACGAGCAACGATTGGAGTTAAAAATATTCATTTATGTTCTACTGAAGAAACAAACAGTTTGTTTTTTATTTCAGACAAAAACAAACATATTTTATTTCTGATTATTTTAAGTTATTTTTATGATAAAATAATAATAATAATTTTAAAATAAATGAAAATAAGATTTTTTCTTGGCAAGTAGTTTATTGTCGATATAATGTTCATTTTATTTCAAGTGACAAATTGTTTTTTTATGGTTTAAGTTACCCTGACTAATACATTATTAAAATAATATCAGTCAATATCATTTAGCCTAATGAACATGAACTAACAATGAAGATTTGTATTTTTAATTAACTAATGTTAACACAGATTAATATATATATATGCATTATTAAGTAAGTAGATGCTTTTATCTAAAGAGGAATAAAAGCAATTTCTCAAAGGGCCAACAATATTCATAATATACAGCGCCAGGTTTATTACACAACTAGGAAGCAAGCTAGAGGGTTTGCAAATGTCATACTCATTGTTAATGTTAGTTATTACACAGCTCTGTGAAATACTTGATTCTGATTGGTCAATCGCGCATTCCAGCGGTCTGTTATTTCCAGATAACACCCGCTCATCCGGGTACTACGAGTTATCTTGACCGGTTCTACTTCTGTGCTTAACGCTGGCGCCATCTTGTGGCTTAAACAGCCGTGGGTTACAATGGAAGACTTCAAGGCAGGTTTCCTTTATAAAGTTTTAAATATGGATATTTTTCTGACACAAACGCATCGATTGGAATCAGAAGGCTCTATTAACCCATCGGAGTCGTGTGGAGCAGTTATTTGACAGACAGCTGCATTTTATATGGACTTCAAACACAGCTACAACTACTGCTGGGATTAACTTTAGCCTGGACTTTTTAAATATAACTCTGATTGTATTTGTCTGACAGAAGAATGTCATAAACACCTATAATGACTTGAGGGTGAGTAAATCATAGGCTTGGTTTCATTTTTGGGTGAACTAACCCTTTCAGCATTCATTTTCAACATTTAGCAGCAATAGATAAAGGCTTAAAGCAGGTTGGAACTGTTTTCCTTCGCGGAAGCTTTGCGTAAGAGCTAATAAAATTAGGGATGCACCGAATATTCGGCAACCGAAATTATTCGGCCGAAAATAGCCAAAAAAAGCACTTTCGGCATTCGGCCGAATAAGTAAAAAGGCCGAATAATTTTGGCCGAACAATGACGTTTTTAATGACGCGATCAAAAAGTAACCCACGTAGAGTAAGAGATGCGTGCTTTATGCAGCAAACATGTCAGCAGTGTGGAAGCACTGTTTAGTGCTGAAATTTAGTGCTCATGTCATCGATGAGAAGAGGAACCGACTTTCATGTGAGAAAGCAGAGAAGCTACTTTTCATAAAGAAGAACCTGCCACTTTTCCTGAAGAAGTAGGCTTATGTCTAAGACAGTTATTTATTTGTTGTGGGTTCATCCACATTTTTTGCACTATTCAATGCACATTAGTTGTTGTAGACATACAGAGTTACATTCTTTCAGCAGTCAGTTATAGGCCTAACATAGGCTATTCAAGAAGGGGGGCTTCTAAGATGGCCAAATAAAAATATATTTTTTATTTTACTAATTATTTATTTTAAGTTATGTTGTGCTTAGTTTGTTTAATATCTGCTGGAATGTTAAAAAAAATTCAGTGTTAAATAAATATTTTGAAATTGTATTTTTGTTATTTGATTTATTTCTCTGAAAAGCAACACAAAATAGTAAAAAGCAAATTTTTACTATTTAATTATTATAATGGTAAAAAAAAAATTGCCAAATAAATGGAAAAAATGCGAAACACCGCGTTCGGTATTCGGCCTTCGGTCTTCGGCCAAGCATTTCATTATTATTCGGTTTCGGCTTCGGCCAAGAATTTCATTTCGGTGCATCCCTAAATAAAATATTTAATCTCAAGACAATACTTTGTGTGTAATTTATTTGAGACTAGTAGCCGTGTAATAAGCGGGATAATGTCCACCCAGCCGGGTGTTATCGTAGAATAAACCCCTTCAGAGTGATGCTCCGCTTCGCCTCGGGGTCCTGATCACTCTGTCGGGGTTTATTCTGCGATAACAACCGGCTGGGTGGACATTATCCCTTACTTAATGCATGACCTCTAACTAACTATCTAACTAACTAACTAACTCTATTTCTTACATCTATTTCTTAATAAGTAACTGAGATGATCGTTTTAAATAGCATCTCACTGAACTGTGATAGAAATGTCTTTATGATAAATCCTCTAACCAGATTCGAGCAGGTGTTTTTGTTACCTTTCCTCCTCTGAGCTGCACATGTGCCCCGAACCCCAGTAGCATCTGCACCACCTGCGGCTTGCAGTTCTCCACGGCGATGTGAAGAGCCGTCTGTCCGTCTTTAGCTGTGGCGTCCACGTGCGCCCCCTTCAGGAGAAGAGCCTTCACTACAGCCGCGTGGCCTCTTTTAGCCGCGGCGTGAAGACAAACCGCCCCGGACTGCCAACAATTACACAACATCCAATTATGCACAATAATATATTTTATAAATATGTTTATTCACAACAATTCAAAAAACAAGATCCAAACAGGTTCTCTGTCTCTAACCAAAATATTAAAAAAAACATAGTTTAAAGGGATAGTACACCCAAAAATGAAAATGTGATGTTTATCTGCTTACCCACAGGGCACCCAACATGTAGGTGTGTTTGTTTCTCCAGGAAAACACAAATAAAGATTAACTCCAACTGTTGATGTGTGTAGGTCATATAATCAAGTGAATGGGTAACGTTCTTAGAAAAACATGCTTAAACAACATGCACAAAGAGCCCTGTGGCTCATGACGACACACTGATATCTTAAGACAAAAAACGATCCGTTTGTGTGATAAATCGAACCGTATTTATATCATTGTTTACCTCAAATACAACGCTTTATCCAACTGCCAGAAACGCGCTTCGCTTCCGGTAAGGAAGGTCAATATCCACGCTCTGGTTCGTGTACAAGATTCACTTCTGGCGTTGGTGTAAACTACGGCAAATTGTGTCTACCAGAAGGGATGTCTTTACACAAACACGACACCAGAGCATGTATATTGACCTTTCTTACGCCACATTCACACGGGGCGTAGGCGTTAACGCTTCCCATTTACTTTGAATGGGTGACATCATCCGTTGCCGAACTGAACTGTGGGTTCCGTCGCGGCGCTTCACTCGCGTTGCAAGCGGCAGAAGTTGAAGAATTCTCAACTTTTCAAGCGCCAGCGCAGGCGTCATCCAATCAGATCGCCGTATGCAAATATCCTACAGCAGACACTAGCCAATTGCGTTCATTACTGCTCCGTGAACCATCCAGACCATAGACCGTTAAAAATCCAGACGCAGCTCCTGGACCACTACGTGATATTCTTCCTGCTGTCGGCGCTTTTTCAGGATTTAATGTACTTAACAGCTTCGTGCACCTGTGCAGTGCGCTGACAACAACTACACGGGCAATCGCACTCGCACATACAACCAAAAAATGCGCTTTTTTGTGTTGTGTTTTGGTCCAAGCGGCAAGTTAATGTGATTGGCTGTTGTCACTATGACGATCGCGTCAGCACCCAGCTTCAGCCACGCCCTCCGTCAAGCGTTAACGCCTACGCCCCGTGTGAATGTGGCGTTACTGGAAGCGAAGCGCGTTTCAGGTTGTTGGATATAGCGTTTTATTTGAGGTAAAAAAATATATAAATACAGCTCGATTTCTCACACATACGGATCGTTTTGTGTCTTAAGATATCAATGTGTCGTCATGAGCCACAGGGCTCTTTGTGCAAGTGTAAAAGAGGCCAGCTAGTAGTAGTTGCTGTGTGAGTAAACCTCACTCCTCTGACCTCAAGAGACTCTCTAGCGACTGACGCTAGGGGTTGCAGCCTTTAGCCTCCTTGTTAAAACGCGTCTGACTCTCATGCCAGCGGACCCAGGTTCGAGTCCCGGTCCGAACAGAAGGAGTTACATTGGTGCCGTGACCCGGATGGGAGTGAGGTTTGGGGGTGAGTGTAGCAGAGGCCAGCTAGTAGTAGTTGCTGTGCGAGTAAACCTCACTCCTCTGACCTCAAGAGACGCTCTAGCGACTGACGCTAGGGGTTGCAGCCTTTAGCCTCCTTGTTAAAACGCGTCTGACTCTCATGCCGGCGGACCCAGGTTCGAGTCCCGGTCCGAACAGAAGGGGTTACATTGGTGCCGTGACCCGGATGGGAGTGAGGTTTGGGGGGTGAGTGTAGCAGAGGCCAGCTAGTAGTAGTTGCTGTGCGAGTAAACCTCACTCCTCTGACCTCAAGAGACGCTCTAGCGACTGACGCTAGGGGTTGCAGCCTTTAGCCTCCTTGTTAAAACGCGTCTGACTCTCATGCCGGCGGACCCAGGTTCGAGTCCCGGTCCGAACAGAAGGGGTTACATTGGTGCCGTGACCCGGGTGGGAGTGAGGTTTGGGGGGTGAGTGTAGCAGAGGCCAGCTAGTAGTAGTTGCTGTGCGAGTAAACCTCACTCCTCTGACCTCAAGAGACGCTCTAGCGACTGACGCTAGGGGTTGCAGCCTTTAGCCTCCTTGTTAGAGCATCCGACTCTCATGCCGGCGGACCCAGGTTCGAGTCCCGGTCCGAACAGAAGGGGTTACATTGGTGCCGTGACCCGGATGGGAGTGAGGTTTAGGGGGGTGAGTGTAACAGAGGCCAGCTAATAGTAGTTGCTGTGTGAGTAAACCTCACTCCTCTGACCTCAAGAGACGCTCTAGCGCCTGACGCTAGGGGTTGCAGCCTTTAGCCTCCTTGTTAGAGCATCCGACTCTCATGCCGGCGGACCAGGGTTCAAGTCCTGGTCCAAACAGAAGGGGTTACACATGTTTTCTAATAATGTTTTTTTTTTGCTCTCATAGAATTTTTACCCATTCACATCATTATATGACTGGCACACAGCAACGGTTGAGTTAAAAATCTTCATTTATATTCTACTGAAGAAACAAACACACTACATGTTGTATGCACTGGGGGTAAGAAGATAAACATCACTTTTTTTTTTTTGGTGAACTATCCCTTTAAAGATCAAGATTTTGTCTTTAGGCCTTTACACTTGTGATAATCAATATACTAATCTAAATTAATTTCCCGGATCTTTCAGTACCTTGTTTGGCATGTGCAAAAGGACGCCTTTCCTCAGGAGCGTGAGAGCAGTCGCAGGGTGACCGCATTGGGACGCAATATGCAAAAGTGTATTGCCGTCCTATATGGGATCATCAGGGAGAGATTCATTAGAAAGATGTTCATGGATTACAACACAAGGAAATAACACATTTAGGGTGCTTGCACACTAGCATTTTTGGTGCGCACCCGGGTTCGATTGACGTCAGAGTTCGGTTTATTTAGATGATATGAAAGCAGTCTTCCGAACTCGGGTGCGCACCTGCGAACCGTACCCGAGTTTGCTTAAAATGGTGGTCTGGGCTTCGTTTCATGTGAACTCCGGTACGGATCGCTGCTGATGTGAACGCAATTGTACTAAATCACGGAAGTGAACCGCTATTAATGACGTATGATTTGATAAAAATGTGTTTCGTGTGTGCTTCACTCATTTACCTGACGAGCGTCACTGACATACTGCTAGCAGAGAGCTGTAAATCTCATATCTGCTCGTCTTTGGCATTATTTAGAGCATTTGCAGTACATTCGCGGCAGATAGACGCAAGTGCCATTGCGTACAGAAGCTTTGGTAATAAAACCAACGATTCAAAAACAAAAATATAAAAGTGACGGGAGCAACTCTATGCATTTTGCCGGCTCTCGTTACTAAGCAGCCGGGTAAACAGATGACGATGACGCAAACAAACCCCGGTTCAGAACCAAATAATATAATGTGAACACAGCCGAACTCAGGTTCGGTCCAGGCAATCCAACCAAGTGTGAAAGCACCCTAAGTGTGTTCAAGACTATAGGAGAGAAACAGTCACATATGAGATCTCTTCTTTTCTCAGTTGGTTGAAAATAATATAATTATATTTGAAAACAAATGGAAACTTTTGCTGAAATCTCCTGCTTATCAGATGTTTCTCCTGAGAAATCGATCTCAGTAATCTTATCATAATTATGCATCTTTTCCAGAGTTTCGCAACATCGTCTCAAACTATGCTCCAATTTGCACTCAAATTCTGCAATCAAAAGTCAAAGACCTCAATATGAAGTCAAGCAAGATGCTCCACATTCATTTCATATCTCTGTACTCTTACTGTTGGACAACTATTGCCTCATTTGTGTCTGTTTTTTATTCTTAACTTTTAATTTTTATCTATGTATTTAGTACGTGTAAGCAATAATAAATAGTTTGAAAGCGAGTCACCTTAGTTCTTGCTAACACACATGACTTGAATTTCTCAGTGAGGATCTCGACGACATTAGTGTGTCCCTGCTCTGCAGCGATGTGTAGAGGAGATCTGTCCATCTGAGACAGAAGGAAGAGAACAAATCAACCACAGCTCCAGGACAAAAACACACTTCTATCATGGATGGATGGATGGATGCATGGATGGATGAATGGATATATTAATGGATGGATAGATATATGGATGGATGGATGGATATATTGATGGATGGATAGATATATGGATGGATGAATGGATATATTGATGGATGAATAGATATATGGATGGATGAATGGATATATTGATGGATGAATAGATATATGGATGGATGGATGAATATATTAATGGATGGATGGATGAATGAAAGTGAAGAAGAATAAATAGATGAATGATATATGGATGATGGGAAGAATGGGCAGAAGAAGAAATGGATGGATGGATGGATGGATGGATGGATGGATGGACAGACAGAAGAATAAACAGATGGACGGATAAATGTATGCATGTATGGATGAATGGGCAGATGAATAGATGGATGGATGGACGGATGGGCAGAAAAATAAATTAATGGATGGATGAATGAATGAATGGATGGGCAGAAGAATAAATTAATGGATGGATGGATGGATGGATGGATGGATGGGCAGATGCATGGGCAGAAAAATAAATTAATGGATGGATGAATGGATGGATGGATGGGCAGAAGAATAAATAAATTAATGGATGGACGGGCAGAAGAATAAATTAATGGATGGATGGATGGATGGATGGGCAGAAGAATAAATAAATAAATAAATGGATGGGCAGAAGAATAAATTAATGGATGGATGGATGGATGGGCAGAAGAATAAATTAATGAATGGATGGATGGATGGATGGATGGATGGGCAGAAGAATAAATTAATGGATGGATGGATGGGCAGAAGAATAAATTAATGGATGGATGGATGGGCAGAAGAATAAATTAATGGATGGATGGATGGATGGGCAGAAGAATAAATTAATGGATGGATGGGCAGAAGAATAAATAAATAAATGGATGGATGGGCAGAAGAATAAATTAATGGATGGATGGATGGATGGATGGATGGATGGATGGATGGATGGGCAGAAGAATAAATTAATGGATGGATGGGCAGAAGAATAAATAAATAAATGGATGGATGAATGGGCAGAGGAATAAATTAATGGATGGATGGATGGATGGATGGGCAGAAGAATAAATTAATGGATGGATGGGCAGAAGAATAAATTAATGGATGGATGGGCAGAAGAATAAATACATTAATGGATGGATGAATGGGCAGAAGAATAAATTAATGGATGGATGGGCAGAAGAATAAATACATTAATGGATGGATGAATGGGCAGAGGAATAAATTAATGGATGGATGGGCAGAAGAATAAATTAATGGATGGATGGGCAGAAGAATAAATACATTAATGGATGGATGGATGGGCAGAAGAATAAATTAATGGATGGATGGGCAGAAGAATAAATACATTAATGGATGGATGAATGGGCAGAGGAATAAATTAATGGATGGATGGATGGATGGGCAGAAGAATAAATTAATGGATGGATGGGCAGAAGAATAAATACATTAATGGATGGATGAATGGGCAGAGGAATAAATTAATGGATGGATGGATGGATGGGCAGAAGAATAAATTAATGGATGAATGGGCAGAAGAATAAATACATTAATGGATGGATGGATGGATGGGCAGAAGAATAAATTAATGGATGGATGGCAGAAGAATAATTACATTAATGGATGGATGGGCAGAAGAATAAATTAATGGATGGATGGATGGATGGGCAGAAGAATAAATTAATGGATGGATGGGCAGAAGAATAAATGAATGGATGGATGGGCAGAAGAATAAATACATTAATGGATGGATGGGCAGAAGAATAAATACATTAATGGATGGATGGGCAGAAGAATAAATACATTAATGGATGGATGGGCAGAAGAATAAATACATTAATGGATGGATGGGCAGAAGAATAAATACATTAATGGATGGATTTCTGATAGAGAATTGCTTCAAAGAAATGGCCAGTAACTGAATCAAACGTCAAATTATGAAGTAGAAAGACTGGAGATAGTATTTTCTTCTAAAACATACTTCAATGGTCTTTTTTATTTACAATTTCAAAAAAATGTTTTTACAGTGTACAGAATTTGAGAGCTACTATTAACTTTTGGTGATTCATACAGAGACTGATAGTTCATTATAATCCTTCCTCTCGTTGTCTCACCTTGTCTAAGATGTTGGGATTGGCCTTGCAGAGGTATAAAAACTTCAGCATGTTCTCGTCTCCCTCCAGAGCGGCGATGTGCAGCGCAGTCTGCCACTCGTTCTGCAAACAAACAGGGCATGCTGGGTAATTACCTCAACACCAGTTGGAGAAATCTCACAATGCTTGCGTTTCAAACATCAGCACAACACTGACTCGAATGCTCTCGATATTAGCAAACCTCAGTTTCTCTTTATAGGTTTCAGTGCTGTAAAAAATCTGAGTGTGTGCGCTTCAAATGAAGACGAAGCACTCGGATGCTCTCTAATGAATACAGGCGTCTACTGAACGATGAATAACTGATCAGAAAGCACTTAAGCATGAAGCACAATCCGTCAGAGTGCTTCTTCAATTTGGGAATATAACTGTAGGATGCACATAATCTTCTAAGTTCATATTTTCTGTTTGTTTATCTTTCACTGGCCTTTATCAGGACAAATATCTCCCTCCATCCATCCACCCTTCAAACTCAGCCTTCAAGGTTTGGTTCACCCAAAAATAAAAACTCTGTCATTAATTATTTACCCTCATGTGGTTCGACTCCTGTCAGACCTCCGCTCATCTTCACACACAGATGAAGATATTAGTGTTGAAATCCGATGGCTCAGAAAGGCCTTCATTGACACCAATGTCATTTCCTCTCTCAAGACCCATAAAGGCACTAAAGACGTCGTTACAAAGCCCATCTCACTACAGCGGCTCTACAATCATTTATGAAGACACCAGAAGAGTTCTTGTGCGCCAAAAAAACAAAATAACGACTTTATATAGTGATGGGCCGATTTCAAAACATAGATTCGAACGGTTATGAATCAGTGAAATGATCCATTACGACCCGTGTCTTGCACTTGTATCGCCATGCCGTGTTTTCTTTCTCTCCTTTCCTTTTCTCTATCCTTGCTCTGATAGGTTTACCAGTGATTGGCTGGATGATCGCTATTGGTCATCCAGCTGAGGCGTGGATGATAAAAGGACGCCGTCCGCATTCGATGAGGAGCTCATTGTTGATTCGGCCGCGAACGGGTTGAGAGCTCCTGGATCCCTCCTCCGGCCAATGATCAATGTTTAACTGTTCTGTTTGATGTTTGGGCATGTAAACAAAACCATCACCAGAGCGTAGGGGTGTCCTGCTATTTATTTTAAAACTTGTTTGGGTTCTGTTTATGTTAGGCAGTTAGGTTAGTTAAATGTATTTTCTTTTTGCTTCCATTAGGTTATTTAGTGTACCTCTGTTTCTTTTTAGGTTTGTTCTGTTTGTTATTTTGGCCTTTGGACACCCTGACGAGATGCTCGCCCTCTTATGTACGATTACTTAATACATTTATATTTACTTATAGTTGGTTATATGTTTGATTATCGACCGGAGTGATTCGGTGCTGGGATTCCAAACCACAACCCATTTTCTTCTTATTATGCCCGGTTAGCGTGTTTGTTTCCTTCCCCTAGATCGCGGGGCGTAATAATTCATGATTCGGATCGTGTGTCAAACTGCTGAAATCACGTAACTTTGGCGATCCGAATCATGAATCGATTCGCTGATTCATAACGGTTCGAAGCTTTGTTTTGAAATCGGCCCATCACTATATAAGTCGTTATTTTGGGTTTTTTTTGCGCAGAAAAAATATTCTCATGGCTTCATAAATTGTTGTAGAGCCGCTGTAGTGAGATGGGCTTTGTAACGACGTCTTTAGTGCCTTGATGGGTCTTGAGAGACATTGGTGTCAATGAGGTGTCCTTTCTGAGCCATCGGATTTCAACACAAATATCTTCATCTGTGTCTGAAGATGAACGGGTCTTACGGGTGTTGGACGACATTAGGGTGAGGAATTAATGACAGAATATTCATTTTTGGGAGAACTAACCCTTTCAGTCCTTTCCAAACCTCGCATAAAGCTCCAGATCGTTCCAGAAACACTCCCAGCTGTCCCGGCAGAGGTTAAAGCGGACGCTTAGTGACGGGGAAGGCTGGCTTCTTTCCTGACATCTCCAAGTAGGATTTTTGAGTGTAACCCCTTTCATTGCCTGAAGAGAAACATTCCACTGGCGTCTAATGTTAGCATAATGTCTCCAACAAAACTAGAGAAATATGAACATAAGTCGACAAGTCCTTTTATATTCACGACTTTAGGATTTTTGGTGCCTTTCAAAGATGAAGGCTTTGCTCTTCAAATTGCTGCAATGCACAGGAATATAGTCAGCTATAATAAAATAAAACTATTTTGAATCATTTTTCATTTTACTTTATTCATGCTTTTCAATTTTTAATATGACAACTAATATTTAAATTGTATTATAGACGATTAAAGACCTTTGATATATCGTAAGAGCATTAGAGATGAATTAATGCATTTACTTTGGCTTCACAAGTGATATATTTTTGTCCATTAAAATAAAGCTAACATTAAATAAAACAGATATTAGATGAAAAACTAGTGGCTGAGCCATCCTTTTTTTTTTTTTTTGTTAAAGTTGAAGCACTAAAATTACAAATTAAATCAATTAAACGCCACTGAAAACCACCGCTCTAGAGGGCACAGGCTGGTGGTCCTTTACATGCAATCTGCAAGCAATCACACCATTACCGCAGGGAACAAGCTGATTGGCTCTGCTGATCCTGCAGCCAATGAGATTTAGAGTTCCTCCCCCAGCTCCACCTGCCTAGATCTGCTACAGGGTTTATGTTTGCCCAGCTAACAATTCCACTCTCAGAACGTTAGTTATGGGATCCTAGAACGTTCTGGCAACGTTCCCAAAACATGTATTTGTAACGTTTGTTTTTGGTTAGTCAGGAATTTTATTTTATTTTTTTAGCTTTTTATCAGATTTATTTAGCATATTCTCCAAAGTCCCATATGGTATAAGTGACATGGGATGAATGGACATCAATAATCAGGATTACAAACTATGTCTTGTTAGAGTTGTCATGATTGAACTAAAATTAAAGTGAAAAGTGTGTAAAATATAATAGCTAATTCAAAAATCAAAAACTATAACAGCATGCAAGTCACTAAAATAACACTGGAGAGGAATCGGTCATCTGTACAAGATGTGTGTGAACTGATCAGCAATCAAAATCTCTGTCTCGGATCATCCACACAGGATAATTGTCACGGATGTTTTTGAGACTGTTGATGGGTCTTCCGCTCCAGTCGGTGGGAAGGAAGCACCATTAACATGGAGACAGAAATGGTGAGCAATTAAAAGGGGCAATCATGTCAACAAGGCCCTCGGGTACAAAATCTGCCTTTTCTTTTCTCAAAATGCCTCCAAAATCCATTACCTCAACTCCATCCATTATCTCAATCCACATTTCTGTCACTGTCTTATGTCTTTTCTTATCTAAGCTCTCAGTGGGATCAAATCTGTTCCTCTGCTCTGTTCCTGGCTCTCACATTTTGAGTCAATTTACTGTACAATTGTGGTGGAAAATGCAGACAAGTACATGCACTGCCTTCCAGAATCCTGGAATACAGGTGGAGGAAAAAGTTTGGATTTACCTGGATTCAATCTAATCTTCACCCAAGTCACATCGATAGACAATCAATCCGCCTAAACACAAATTATGACACATTCCCATTCAAAAGCATTTAAATCCCCAGGCTAACGACTTCTCCAAACGTGAACTGAAATCAAATATTAACATGGAAAAGAGTTTTTAAGTTCGATTTTGCAATGAAAATGTAAGACTTTTTTAAAACTGTTTGTCCAAACCCATAATCTCAAAATAAATCATGTATCATGATTCTTTTACTTTCATTAAAAAGGTTGGGGCACATTATATATAGTAATATAAGTATTAGGACTTAGCATTGCTTATTAGTAAAACATGTGAACTGCAAGCTTAAAATACTCAAACATGTTTTATTCAATACTATTGAAAATTGTTTATGTATCAATATATCAATACATACAGGTTGACCAATACTAAAGTTTGCTAATACAATAACAATGCGTTTAAAGAACGTTAATAAATGGATTATTGTGTTGATACTTAAAAAAACTATATTTAAAATTTGTGTAAAATAATGATCTAATTATTTCCTTCCCTTTAAATAATGAACTACCTCGAAATGTTTAAATGCCTTTGCTTTTCTTCTCCTAGTTGCTCATTCAAAAAGACGAGGGATATAAAATATGCAAATATCCACATTTGCAATGTATTACAGTATAAACACTATAAACGAAGCACCGCCATAACTCATCATCAGCAGATAATATGTTTCAAACTTCAAGCTTTTACAACTACCTTCAGACTAGGCTTTCTCAATCCAGTATCCAAGTTTGTCTTATGTTTATTTTGAAGTTTAATAATCACATGAGGCTGTCTAACGATTCCTGTTTTTCCTCAGTGTTCCTGATTTGATAAGGTCATCTGTACACCAATCGAAGCCCATCAGAAGTTAGTTGATGCAACAGGATATTGACTCAAAGAACAGGACAAATCAAGCTGCTTGCACGTGTTTTGCTTGTTCTTTGTGCTGGTGTGTGTGTGCTGGTGTGTGTGTGTGTGTGTTTATGTGGCCTCCTTACATTCTTAGAGTCCGGATTTGCACCAAACTCTACCAGGACTCTGGCCATCTCAACGTCTTTTCGTCTGCAGCAGATGTGAAGCGCTGTGTCTCCGTTCGCCTGGAAGCACAATTCAACCATCACAATACAAACCAGATGCGTTCATATAATTAAAGGTAGGGTAGGACGGACTGATCTAAAACACTTTTGTCCAAATTTGTTTAAACTTTCTTTATATGTCAATACATAATTAAAATGTAAGTTCTCTAAAAAAGAAGAGTATAAAAATCGAGTGACTCTAGACTTTTTAATCTGCAATAAACACCGCTCATTATTTTCATTCGGGACGAAACAAATGATTGGCTTGGGCGACTGTCACTCTCTCTCGCTACCATGGCGACCACCGCTTTCAATACAGGATCTGCCCACATGCGCGCGCTCGTTTGATTTGAGCAGTTCAAGAGGCAAGAAACCCAGGCAAAATAATGGCAGAGAAAGAGCATTCAAAATTCAGTGCAGGGTTTTACAGTCAGCGAAGGCAAGCAATGCAAAAAAAAGGAAGACAGTACAAGAAAAGGCAATGCACAGAAAGTCTTTGGATAAACAAAGAAATCAAACGCGAGTAAATATCTGCGTGGCTTTTCAACGATGGTGAGAACTGAGGGACCTGAAAAACGACTCATTGCTGCTGTATTTCTGCTGGCAGGTAATCTTTCATTTTGATTATAAATATTTTTGGTTTATGTTTTCATGAAGCATGTATCAAGAGCACATGTTTATCACAGTATATCTGATGTTATTGGAAAAACACGATGCTACCCGTTTTCTTTGCCTTATAAATATAACTAGCTCGTTACCAAATCAAACAAAAAAATGTCTTTTAAACTTTACCAGTACCGGTATTCTAGCTTGATAGTGAGTACTAAAAGACATCTTATTTGTTTATATTCATACTGATAAAGTTCGATTTTTTTATTTTATTACATGTGATTGTGACATGTTGTCACTACATGCACACTGCTCCTCTGAGGTCAATAATGCGTCTTCCAGCTGATTGGTCGGTGAGGCGTGTTCATGTATTTTGGGGGCGTGGCTTTGGAAAGAGCCCAGAAGGGAGAAGGTGGAGTGAATGGAAATAATGAGCTGTCTTTAAAACAGTCGTGAGAGGTCTACAGACACTCAATTTTTATACTTTCTTTTTCAGAGTACTTACATTTTAATTATCTATTGATATATAAAGAAAGTTTAAACAAGTTTGGAAAAAAAGTTTTTTAACCAATTCCTACCTATCCTACCTTTGATGCTGGAATGCAAAATTGGGTCATATTGTTTCAAAACAAGCGTATTTGATTCTGGATATGATGTTACAGGTCAGTGACAAATGAGGATGTAACACCTTTTAAAAATCTAGTTTAAAAACACACATGCAATTTTTGTTTTTTTAAATGCAATCTTTGCATTCTGTGTTTTTGAAAAACTTTTTTACTATTTTCAACCCCCCCCTCCCCACTTTTTACCCAGCCGTCCAATCAAAGTGAAGGAGGGGTGGATAAAAATACAACACCAACCAACACAATCTGGTTGTACAACGTCAACAGATGACAAAAAGCAGCACAATAATATAAAAAAATAAAAACAAGAACCAGAGCAAATCCTTTACATTGTATCTACATTTTTATACAGAATCAATGATATCAATAAATTTTTTTTTTTTTTACATTTTGAGCTGCTGTCATTGTCTGTATGTACTGCATTTTGATGTATTTTTAAACAGCTTAATATATTAATCATGCTAGAAACATGCTTTTCAGCACCACAAATCGAGTTTGGAAATAATAGATGTTTTACATTACAGTTACCTAACTCCACTTGATTTGTTTGACTGTTCAAAGAGCAAATAATGTATGAATGCAATCCTCAGGTTTGGAAAGTTATGTGTTGCTTACTGTCTTCACAGCTCTGAGCTGAGGCTCTGATTGGCTGGAGACGAGTTCCCGTACAATCCCAACATTCCCGGCTTTGACAGCCAGCAGCAGCGGAAGGCAGCCATCCTGGATGGACAGGAAAACAGTCTCTGACCTTTCCAATGATGTGTGTTTTGTCAAGCTTAGAAAAAGATTTGATTCTAAAACCGTGCAGTAAATGTTGTAATACGAAACATGACACCGCCCACTAGGGGAGAGCCAACTAAAAGGCTATCGACCTTGAAGAAGTGTTTGTACCTTGTCTGGTGTCAGACGAGCATCTTTGCTGCTGAACTTGAGCAGCGTTTGCACGACTCCGAGTCCACCGGTTGGTCGAGACGCCGCGTAATGCAGGGGCAACTGATCACTGGGCTGGACAATAAAGTTCAATGACATCAGTGTGAGAATAAAAAAATACTGTGCAATTCATACTTTTTGGACATTTTAGATCTTTTAAATACATTTATCTAGTCACATTAAGTGCTATGGAAACAACTGCTAGACCATTCTGATGTGTCTTGCGAAAAGATTTTTGTTAAAAGACTTAAAAAAAGAACCATTTACAACTTACAATAAGGTCAAATTGGTTAATATTAGGGGTGTAATGATATACTCGTCACGATTCGATATAAATCACGATACTGAACTCACGATACGTATCCTGATATTTTAAGCCAAAATAAAGAGGTTTTTATTTATTTTTATTACTTTTTTATTATTATTAAAATAATAACATTATTATTATTTGTGTATTATTGTTATTAGGACCCACAAATAATCCCCATTGCATTATTATACAGAATACTCAACATTACATATAGTCGTTTAATGTATTAATATCACTGAAACCCCGTAAATTACTCATGCTTTCAATACAGGCAGCAATACAGGAGGGACAGAAATCCCAGGTTTCATAAAGAAATGAATATCTTCATTTGTGAGTTTAATTTATTCATTTATTCAGAGATTAATTTACATTTATAGTAAATTTGTGATTGGGTGAATTATACCTAGGCCTACTACAGCAAGTTTAGCCTTGGATAAAAAAAACAATATATCGCGAAACATATCATTTTCCATCCACTGTACATACCGTCCAATTTTATATCGTGATATATCGTTTAGCGATATATCGATTAGGCATGTGCCGATATCAATTTTTCATGCTGCGATTAATTGATAAAGTTTTATCACGATATACGATATTATCACGATATTTAAATAAGTTGCAAAAAAAAAAGTGTTGCCATAGCATAACAGCTTTAAGAACAAAAATAACTGAATGTTTAAATACAATAATGCACCAAAAATATATACAGCTCTGGAAAAAAATTAAGAGACCCCTCATTGAAAAATCAATGTTAAGTGGTCTCTTGATTTTTTTCAGAGCTGTAAAAGTAAAATTTTCAAACAGATTAAAGTGCAAAAGAATTAGGCTATAAAGAACAACAGGTAGGCTTACAAATTACAATAAGGTCTCATTAGTTAATGCATTAACTAAGATTGAGCAATAGCTACATTTGGTACAGAAAGTATAATGTTTTTGTTAATGTTAGTTAAGAAATACCGATCATTGTTCGTTTTATCTTAGGTCCATTAAAAGTTATTTTGATTTTGATTTTAATGTTATTAAAAAGTAACTAAGAAATTAACATAGAATGATTAATTCTTTATAAGTATTTTTCATTGTCAGTTTGGTAATAATGAATTAACATGTTAACTAATGAAGTCGTATCTCAAAGTTATACTGAACAATAACAACTAATTAGAACAGTTCTAATTATTAGGGTTGTAGTCCAGATTAAAACATAAAAATGTTTAAATTTGAAAATAAAGCCTATTAAGTCTTTAAGTATTAAGTATTTGGTGCTGTGATGAACAACATTGAGATTACAAAAATCTTGGTACAGATTTTTGATTCCGGGGTAACCGCTGCATTCTGCAGTTCATCAGCGCCCTCTGCTGTCACTGAGCGGCACTTCAGCAGCGCGTCTCCTTCACCGGTTCAGTCATGTGCAAACGCACGTTGGGCTTGTTTATATCTGAGTGCGTGTCCCTTTGACGCAGAATACAGCAGTGTTGAGCATTTATACGGTTGATGGGCAAAGTATTCTTGAGTGCATTATAAAAAAATTATAAATTGTTAATAAATTATTATTTACGATATTTTAAAGTGCCCACGATAACAATATCGTGCATATTCATTATCGTGATAAATCGCATTATCGAAAATCGGCACGTCTAATATCGATACACCCCTAGTTAATATTAAACTGAGCCATGCATTTTTGCCATATTTATTAATGTTTTAAATGTTAGTTAGTGCAAGCCCATGAAATAATGTAACAAACACAACTTTAAATTGGCAAAAATGATTAGTATATGTTGAAATAATGGTAAATAAAGGTTTTAGAAGTATTTTCATTGTTAGCTCATGTTAACTGTGGCGAGGTAAACGAGCGAGAGACATGGGAGGAGCGAGTGAGACCGGGGACGTGATGGCGAAAGAGCGTCACCTGCGAGGCACACCGGTCTCGAGTCCTCTCATGAGGGAGCTCGGAGGCATTTAAGGACGAGCGACACCAGTCAAGGACGAGAGAGGACCAGGCCTGGGCTTCACGTTGAGTTTTTTGTTTATGTTTTGTTATGTGTGTGCGGGCAGTCGTCCGTGAGGGGCTGCCCGCGGTTTACTTTCGTTTTATGTATTTAATTAAAGTTGTTGAACGTTCGCCGGTTCCCGCCTCCTTCCTTCCCATCTACGACCTTTATTACATTAACTAATGTAAAAAAAGGAACCTTTTTGTAAAAATGTTACTGTGAAACTGCCATACTGTAACATAAACACTCAAGGGGACACTGTAAACATAATCAGCCGTTTTGAGGAGTTAAGCCCATTTCCTGTACAAGCAGGAAGTGTTTTCTGAAACGTGTTTTGTGTTGTTGGTCACGATCACGCATTCAGAGTCAGTGAATAATCACCTTAAAGTCTGTATTACTACAATACAATGCCATTTACATTATTAAATGGTGCAACAGTAAAAAATTTGAAGGCATTGGCCACATAAAACTCGATACAGATGGTTAAATGTTTTCAGCAAAGATTATTTTCTTGCTTACTATTTTTGTCTTGTTTTCCAGTATAAATATCTAACCATTCTTAAATTAAGACAGAACATTACTTATTAAGACTTGTTTTCTGAAAAATGTATCAAAATCAAGTGAGTTGTGTTATTATCTGTCAGTGGTGTCAGAAAAATAATCTTATTGAATTAACAGGGTATATACAGCAATCCTTAAGTTAAATTTACTACTTTTTAATACCTTTTTACTGCCTTCAGAATATTTATTAAAACCATCACGACACTGAATTGCAAGTGTTAATCAGCGACCTTTCTATTATTTACACAGATTTTGACATATATAACATACAAAAAAAAGGAGCAGATTTAGAATCGACACCAGGAGGAAATCTGTTATAAGTTATCATTCAGACACAGTAAAATACATCTCAACATTCACAAAGGTTGGTTAAGGAGAAGCATTACTGCATACACATCTGATTTCAATTAATAATTGGTAATTCAGCAATTAAATTATTTAGTTTTTTTTTTTCCAACAACAAAACCTGAGCCAAATATTACATTTCTATAACTGTGATAAGTTGTTGAATTTAACAAAATACTAAAAACTAGTGCTGTCAATCGATTAAAAACTTTAACTAGATTAATCACACATTTTTTCTGTGATTAATCGCAATAAAAAAAGAAATGTTTTTGTACGTTTTTTATATATTTTTTAATATAATAATTTCACAGTTAATCAAATTAATGTAGAAACAACATAAAGACAGTATATTTTAAATACTTGTTTAAATGGCATCTTTTTATGAATGAAGGCCAGTATTACTGATATTAATACAGCTACTGATTTTTTTTAATATATTTTTTTTTACATTTATTATTAGGCTTCAAAAATATAACAGTTTTTAATTTAAGTAAACTTAAAACAATGCTAACATAAACCCATAATAAATGTCATGTTTACTCCTGCCCTTCCTGTCTTAACAGTTAGGAAATATACAGAAATTTAATAAAGTTATCAAAGTTATATGTAGTCTGCACTGCATAAACTATAAATTAAATAGTTAATCCTTATTAAAGCTACAAAAGTTATTTAGTCAAGAGCAGCGAGTCATTTTCTCTGTTCCCTTTGTTCTTTAACTTTACTGACAGGAAGCTTTATTGGCTGCTGCCCCTTTAAGAGCAGACAGACACGCGGATCTCACTGTCTATGGATCGCGCCTCATTCTCTCACAACTCTTTTTGTTCATTTTAGACTTTATATAAATCATTTAAGATTGCTCTTATGAGGATAGTCGTTGAAGATATGCCTTGAAGCAAGTCTAAAATAAAATGTAAGCCAGCCCCTTCTGTCGAGCGCTCAGTGCTCTGAGGTGATGCCGAACGACCGCTGAATGTGTCCGCATCAAACATACGCCGAGACGGAGACGAAAGATCTTTGATTATGTGCCCAGATATGCTAAAGCCCATATTTAAACGAACTAACGCGAACGCAGATAGAATTTTAATCAGAATAGGACACCCGATAGTCTGAAAAAATAATACCTAGTTTGGAAAAAAATAATACCTGAGACCACATTTAACACTTTTAATGGCCTTAAATTTGGCAATTTTGATTTATCACTTTTTAATACTTTTTAAAACCCCGCGGACACCCTGATTAAGCTACAGTTTTTTTTCCTCATGTTTTCTGAAAACAAGACTTTATACTGTATCTTGATTTAAGATATTTAGATATTTGTTCTGGATAAAAAAACACAAATACAGAGAAAGACATTTTTAGAAGAACAGATATGTCAGTGTGGGTTCAATGTGACCACATGAAGATGGGTAAACTGAACATCTTACCCCTCCTGGTACATTAGGATCAGTTTTTCTTGCCAGTAGTTTGACAACCTCATCTTTGGAGTGAGCTGCTGCGATGTGTAATGCTGATCTGCCATCCTGATCAACAAAAACAAGACACAAATTGGATAATTACTACAATGACTGCTATTAAACACATGATTGGGGCTGGTTTTTAGTGGTATTCTGAGTTAAAAGGTCTGTCGGGACACACACACACACACACTATACTGCCAAAACTATTGGGACACGCCTCTAAATCATTGAATTCAGGTGTTCAATCCCTTCATGGCCACAGGTGTATAAATCCAGCACTAGGCCTGCAGACGCTTCTACACACATTAGTGAAAGAATGGGTCGCTCTCAGGAGCTCAGTGAACTCAAGCGTGGGGCCGTGATAGGTTGCTACCTGCGCAATAAGTCCATTCCTGACATTTCCTCACTACTAAATATTCCACGCTCAACTGTTAGTGGGATTATAACAAAGTGGAAGCGATTGGGAACAAAAGCAACTTAGCCAGGAAGTTATAGGCCACTTAAAATCACAGAGCGGGGTCAGCACATGCTGAGGCAAAAAATGAACAGAAGTCACCAACTTTCTGCAAGACCTACAAACTTCTTTGGCCTTCAGATAAGCTCAATAACACGTAGAGAGCTTCATGGAATGGGTTTCAATGGCCGAGCTGCTCATCCAAGCCTTACATCACCAAGAGCAATGCCAATGCTTCATCATACCAAAACATTTTGGACAAGTTCATGCTCCCAAATTTGTGGAAACAGTTTGGGGATGGCCCCTTCCTGTCCCAACATGACTGCGCTCCAGTGCACAAAGCGTCGGTCCATAAAGACATGGATGAGGAGTTTGGTGTGGAGGAACTTGACTGGCCTGCACAGAGTCCTGAGCTCAACCCGATAGAACAGCTTTGGGATGAATTAGAGCGGAGACTGAGAGCCAGGCCTTCTCGTCCAACATCAGTGCCTGACCTCACAAATGAGCTTCTAGAAGAATGGGCAAAAATCCCCATAAACACACTCCTAAACCTTGAGGAAAGCCTTCCCAGAAGAGCTGAAGCTGTCAGAGCTGCAAAGGGGCCGACTCCATATTAAACCCTACGGATTAACAATGGGATGGCATTAAAGGGGTGATGAATTGAGAAATAAACTTTACCTTGAGCTTTTAATGTATAAGGTGTCATGGTAATATAAGAATATCCTGTAAGTTTCAGAGCTGAAAACTTCATTGTTAGTCAAAGAAAAGCTTTTATAGACACCAGGCCCAGAAAATCATCTTGTGCGCATCTTGACGTCATCGTGTTGCGAAACACGCCTCTACAGAATAATAATCAGGTCTTATTCAGTAGCGCCACCCACCGGCTCATGGAGCTGTTCGAATCGCGCTAGCCAGCAGCAATAAACGAAGAAAAGATAGCAAGATATTACGCTTTTCCTGGTTATGGAAGAACACAGTCGCTGCATAAGCTTCTTTCGGATTATAATATTAGGAATGTGTGATACTTCATTTATTTTTAATAAAGTTCCAGCTCACGTGGGGAAGACATGTACGTGTGTTCGCTTCATTTCACTGCAGGATCGTTTGTAAACAAGTCTCAGGTTGAGCTGGATTTGCAGATATATTGAGATTAAAACACAACGCTGTGCCTTCTATATCGGATCCGACAGGAATGGTGCAACACACTTATGTGAGTAAAACGTCTTTTTTATATGTAATAGTAGTCCCGGGGCTGTGTGTTTTCCAGACGGGCTACCAAAACGTACGCCTGTCGGAAGGCCGGTGAATTTGAAATAGTGAAATAATATTCCTTTCTTGATTTGGGTGTGTGTGTGTGCGTGCAGTTCACGCTTATATCCACCGATCGGGTGGCCCAAGTAATACAAAAATAATATTCCAATCAATCGCGGGTGGATGAGAAATAAATCATTTGGTTTGTTTTATAAAGACGTTTATGAGCCCTGTGGTCGAGAGAATCATTCCGAGAATCATGAATTAATTCAAAATTAATGAATGTTGATTAAATGTTTTTGTGCTAAAGTTTTGAAAACAGCATTAAAGACCATACAGCTTTGAACAAACGTTCTATTAAAGTTACTGCAATAATATTAACTGATTTATTTTACCTAAATAAACAACTAACCTTGCCAGAGCGTTCTGAGAGCGTTCCCTGTTAGCTGGATCCAGTGTTTATATCGACCTCATTGCCTTTGTCTCTTCCACTAGAGTTATTTGAAGTCTTTGAAGAAGGTTATAATGCTGCTAGACAGGTAAAGGTTATCCAAGGACAGCTTTGAGTCACTGACACACACACACACACACACACACACACACACACACACACACACACACACACACACACACACACACACACATACACACACACACACACACACACACAGCTGGACGGACATTCCAGCAGGATTGCCAAGAGTTACTGAATGACCAATAATCTCTTAAGCTTTCGAGCAAATAAAGAAAAGGATGTTAGCTGTTGTCCCTTCATATAAATACCAGGCTACAGCTCAAAGCAAGCTGGACACAGTTACTTTGCACCCACAATACCACAGTTCAATATTAATGTTGCGGTTGCCGGTTGGTGAATTTAGATTTATCGTATGTCATTTTTGGTATTGGATACGTCTATGCTACCCTCTCAAAAGAAAACGGCAAGTAAACCATGACTGCAATTTCAGCTGTTTACAGTAGCCGACATGCTAATGCTCCTGTAACGTTATAGTGTGGCAAACCACGAAGAAATCAATTGAAACACAACCCTGTTTGCACTTTTCTATTTGACCATCATTAGTCGAAAACATTCTATCAAATCATGAAATGGAATCTGGATGGAGACACCACCAAATTTCCAAAAGGGTTTCCATTTCCAACCGAACTGTGGCAGCAGCGGTTTGGGATTAGAAACACTGACAGACATCTTTTGTCATTTATTGGAGAAAGCATTTCTCCCGCTTGTCTTCGTGGAACATGGCAATCCCTTAAAACGCAAGTTGACATTGTTCATATGAATTTTAGAAATGAGCTTTATAATAACAATAGCAACTGGCCCAAAAATCTAGCAAGATATATTGGCAGCATTGTCAGGGCCTAATCAGTATAATCCAGTATAAAAAAGTACTAACGTCCCCATGAAATCAATTTTAGAAGAAAATTTTAGAAGGAATATAAATCATAAATGATAAATCATTTACAATAAATGATTTATCTGTTAAAAAAAATAATAATTAAGTCCCCATGAAATCAATTTTAGAAGGAATACTGCAGTATTTATTTTACAATGGTTTATCTGTTTAATTTTTTTTTTTTTATTCACGTGCCCTCATTTTATTTAATCAAAATAACAATCAATGGTTTAACAAAAATATGAGCAGCACAACTGTTTTGAACATTGATAATAATGAGAAATGTTTATTAAAGCTACACTGTGTAACTCTTTTAGTTTATTCTTAGCTAAAAACACTTAGTTCTTTCCAAAATATATGTGCTCATTAATGTATATTTACTTCTTTCAAGTAATAAAGTATTCTCGTACGTTTATAATATGCCATTAAAAATACATACGGGTGAGGGGTTCGAATGCCGGTCGCCATGTTGCCCTCCATCTTGAAAGTACAGTAGCCAAAGAGGGACATACCCATAAATTCAAGCTTCGCCTTTCGCGTTTTAACACTCGATGGCACCGTGTCGAATGTGAAGAGGGGGATTGCCATGTTAATTTAGAATTAGTTAATCAGAATTGAGAGGAACAGAAACTATTATATATATAAAGAGTAGCTTTAAGCATCAAATCTTCATATGAGAATGATTAGTGAAGGATCATGTGACACGAGGCTGGAGTAATGATGATAAATTCAGCTTTGATCACAGGAATAAATGATAGTTTACTATAGGGGTGACCCCTAATAGTCGAAGATTCGATGCATTGATATGCAGGACCGGATTCGACCACTGATCGAATCTTTGCGGGTGTTATGAAACAAGGATTATACCATTTTGGCAATATGGGTGTGCTCAATATTAGTGTTATAAAGACGTGTCGCAGCGCTGAGCGATCGCCCCTTTAAGGGCACTGAGCTTCGCGCGCCGCGCCTTTAAAATTCGAACACTGACGGCGGCATTTGACACCTGTCCGCAGCAATAAATGTATATTTCCCTCAAATCATGAATGTATATACTGATTTCACCCTGTACTACAAGATACACTCATCGTGCAGTGATTCAAAATTGAGCTCGCGCATGGCGCGTAATGTTCACGTCTGCCTGGTGTGAGATCCCTGAGACACGGCGCTGAGCTTCAGTCCGGTGTGAGATCCTGAGACACGGCGCTGAGCTTCAGTCCGGTGTGAGATCCTGAGACACGGCGCTGAGCTTCAGTCTGGTGTGAGATCCTGAGACACGGCGCTGAGCTTCAGTCCGGTGTGAGATCCTGAGACACGGCTCTGAGCTTCAGTCTGGTGTGAGATCCCTGAGACACGGCGCTGAGCTTCAGTCTGGTGTGAGATCCTGAGACACGGCGCTGAGCTTCAGTCTGGTGTGAGATCCTGAGACACGGCGCTGAGCTTCAGTCTGGTGTGAGATCCTGAGACACGGCGCTGAGCTTCAGTCTGGTGTGAGATCCTGAGACACGGCGCTGAGCTTCAGCCCGGTGTGAGATCCTGAGACACGGCGCTGAGCTTCAGTCCGGTGTGAGATCCTGAGACACGGCGCTGAGCTTCAGTCAGGTGTGAGATCCTGAGACACGGCGCTGAGCTTCAGTCTGGTGTGAGATCCTGAGACACGGCGCTGAGCTTCAGTCCGGTGTGAGATCCTGAGACACGGCGCTGAGCTTCAGTCCGGTGTGAGATCCTGAGACACGGCGCTGAGCTTCAGTCTGGTGTGAGATCCTGAGACACGGCGCTGAGCTTCAGTCTGGTGTGAGATCCTGAGACACGGCGCTGAGCTTCAGTCTGGTGTGAGATCCTGAGACACGGCGCTGAGCTTCAGTCCGGTGTGAGATCCTGAGACACGGCGCTGAGCTTCAGTCCGGTGTGAGATCCTGAGACACGGCGCTGAGCTTCAGTCTGGTGTGAGATCCTGAGACACGGCGCTGAGCTTCAGTCTGGTGTGAGATCCTGAGACACGGCGCTGAGCTTCAGTCTGGTGTGAGATCCTGAGACACGGCGCTGAGCTTCAGTCAGGTGTGAGATCCTGAGACACGGCGCTGAGCTTCAGTCCGGTGTGAGATCCTGAGACACGGCGCTGAGCTTCAGTCCGGTGTGAGATCCTGAGACACGGCGCTGAGCTTCAGTCCGGTGTGAGATCCTGAGACACGGCGCTGAGCTTCAGTCCGGTGTGAGATCCTGAGACACGGCGCTGAGCTTCAGTCCGGTGTGAGATCCTGAGACACGGCGCTGAGCTTCAGTCGGGTGTGAGATCCTGAGACACGGCGCTGAGCTTCAGTCCGGTGTGAGATCCCTGAGACACGGCGCTGAGCTTCAGTCTGGTGTGAGATCCTGAGACACGGCGCTGAGCTTCAGTCTGGTGTGAGATCCTGAGACACGGCGCTGAGCTTCAGTCCGGTGTGAGATCCTGAGACACGGCGCTGAGCTTCAGTCGGGTGTGAGATCCTGAGACACGGCGCTGAGCTTCAGTCCGGTGTGAGATCCCTGAGACACGGCGCTGAGCTTCAGTCTGGTGTGAGATCCTGAGACACGGCGCTGAGCTTCAGTCTGGTGTGAGATCCTGAGACACGGCGCTGAGCTTCAGTCTGGTGTGAGATCCTGAGACACGGCGCTGAGCTTCAGTCTGGTGTGAGATCCTGAGACACGGCGCTGAGCTTCAGTCCGGTGTGAGATCCTGAGACACGGCGCTGAGCTTCAGTCTGGTGTGAGATCCTGAGACACGGCGCTGAGCTTCAGTCTGGTGTGAGATCCTGAGACACGGCGCTGAGCTTCAGTCTGGTGTGAGATCCTGAGACACGGCGCTGAGCTTCAGTCTGGTGTGAGATCCTGAGACACGGCGCTGAGCTTCAGTCTGGTGTGAGATCCTGAGACACGGCGCTGAGCTTCAGTCTGGTGTGAGATCCTGAGACACGGCGCTGAGCTTCAGTCTGGTGTGAGATCCTGAGACACGGCGCTGAGCTTCAGTCCGGTGTGAGATCCTGAGACACGGCGCTGAGCTTCAGTCCGGTGTGAGATCCTGAGACACGGCGCTGAGCTTCAGTCTGGTGTGAGATCCTGAGACACGGCGCTGAGCTTCAGTCCGGTGTGAGATCCTGAGACACGGCGCTGAGCTTCAGTCCGGTGTGAGATCCTGAGACACGGCGCTGAGCTTCAGTCTGGTGTGAGATCCTGAGACACGGCGCTGAGCTTCAGTCCGGTGTGAGATCCTGAGACACGGCGCTGAGCTTCAGTCCGGTGTGAGATCCTGAGACACGGCGCTGAGCTTCAGTCCGGTGTGAGATCCTGAGACACGGCGCTGAGCTTCAGTCCGGTGTGAGATCCTGAGACACGGCGCTGAGCTTCAGTCTGGTGTGAGATCCTGAGACACGGCGCTGAGCTTCAGTCCGGTGTGAGATCCTGAGACACGGCGCTGAGCTTCAGTCTGGTGTGAGATCCTGAGACACGGCGCTGAGCTTCAGTCCGGTGTGAGATCCTGAGACACGGCGCTGAGCTTCAGTCTGGTGTGAGATCCTGAGACACGGCGCTGAGCTTCAGTCTGGTGTGAGATCCTGAGACACGGCGCTGAGCTTCAGTCCGGTGTGAGATCCTGAGACACGGCGCTGAGCTTCAGTCCGGTGTGCAACCTCCTTAAGGCACAATCGGCTTGAGAACGTGCATATAAGCACGACTCAAAGTGTTCTTTTCCTCTCTAGGCAGGTATTTTTTTAGGTTATTTATCAAAATGTTCTTTTATATATTTGTGTGATGTTCTGTTTCGATGACGGCTTTTAAATGTTATGAGAGAACGGTTCATTTACGAGTGTGTAGTGTAGCTTTGATCACTTTATTAAAAGTGGTGGCTGTGTGCCGTCTGTAAAGTAAAATAAAAATAGTCTTAGCCTCCTGCTGACTAGTGTCCTGCCCTTCCCAACCCGTTTATACCGTTTATTTTTTTCCGGTCTATGGTTTACACACACACAGATGATTCGACTATCGGTCGACCATAGAGAGATTCGAAAATACTGATTCGAATGTGTAAATCCTTAGTCGGGGACACCCCTAGTTTACTATACATAGTCACAAAAAAAGTTTTTCACGAGATTTATCACTGAAGTGACTGAACATTTATTTATTTTTTCAGACGTCCACATGAGAAACAATTACCGTCCGAATAAGTGTCACTAGTTGATGCCAAACTTATATAAACTAGGTCAAGAAAATGGACTATTATGTTAAAGTATGCACCTCGTACTTTCCTTGGCGTTGAAATGCAGACGTGTTCTCTGTTCTACTTTGGTCTGAACCGCAGCGAGTCAAAGACACCGGATCACCTGAAGAAAGGATACGCGCGCCACACTCCTCCAAACCCCTAAACGCCATGGACACACAGTAAAGAGCATACCAGACACTTTCAACGATGGATGGAAGATATTACACAGAGGGATATTTTAGTGAATCACTTCTGACTAATCCCAGCGAGCTTTCCACTCCTAAACTCCTGCACAACCCGTTTTGACAGGTCAAATGACAGACCTCCCCAATTCAAGATTAATTCACGTGTCGTTCACCACACAACGTCCAAAAGTAGTTTTTCAAAACTGTAGGGTAATTCAATACATGTGATGGGAAACAGACACTGGTCTGAATCCAGACCTCATGGGTTTGGAGAAACTCAAGTACAGACAAACTCACTTTGAAGATTTACACGCCGTCCCAAGTGATGGACGGTGAAACATACCAATGAGCTTTACGAAATAACATCAAAATAAAATGCAGCTCAATGAAGAAGAGCCAAAAAATAATCCGCAAATTATGTTGTGGAAACCCTCAGTCAGAACCCCTAAACCCTGAACAGCTAAACATCCACAACATAGGTCTTTTTTTTGGTAAATTTTACATTGGAATAACATTTTTAATTCTAGTTATTACTGTCCCATGATTCCTTTTGAAATAAATTAGCTGCGGTCAGACTTTTGCATTTATGCGTTTAGCAGATGACTTGCAAAAGAGATTTTCCCAAGCTGAAACTTTCTTATCTACCCATAGGAAATGAGATCTCATTTAAGACAGCAATGAAATTCAATTTGAGAACACATGAAACACATGGACCATTTGCATAAGTTCTCAGATGGTTCTCCTGATAAAAAAGACCAGTGTGTAGCAGACAGACGAAGATTTAGAAAGTTTAATCCAATAATCCAATACAGGGCAGAGAGGACACACCGAATGTGACTGTGACCTAACGGAGAATAGTGATGTTCGGTTCATGAACGAATCGTTTTTTCGAGCCGGTTTTCAGCAAGTAAATAATTATAATAATTCATTACATTTATATAGCGCTTTTCTAGGCACCCAAAGCGCTTTACATTGAAGGGGGAATCTCCTCAACCACCACCAATGTGCAGCACCACCTGGATGATGCGACGGCAGCCATATTGCGCCAGAACGCTCACCACACACCAGCTGATTGGTGGAGAGGAGACCGAGTGATGAAGCCAATCAGGAGAGGGGGATTATTAGGAGGCCATGATGGACTGAGGCCAGTGGGCAAATTTGGCCAGGATGCCGGGGTTACACCCCTACTCTTTATCGAAAGACATTCTGGGATTTTTAATGACCACAGAGAGTCAGGACCTCGGTTTAACGTCTCATTCGAAGGATGGTGCTCTTTGTCAGTATAGCGTCCCCATCTCTATACTGGGGCGTTACGCCGCATTCACACGGGGCGTAGGCGTTAACGCTTCCCATTTACTTTGAATGGGTGACATCATCCGTTGCCGAACTGAATTGTGGGTTCCGCCGCGGCGCTTCACTCGCGTTGCAAGCGGCAGAAGTTGAAGAATTCTCAACTTTTCAAGCGCCAGCGCAGGCATCATCCAATCAGATCGCCGTATGCAAATATCCTACAGCAGACAATAGCCAATTGCGTTCATTACTGCTCCGTGAACCATCCAGACCATAGACCGTTAAAAATCCAGACGCAGCTCCTGGACCACTACGTGATATTCTTCCCGCTGTCGGCGCTTTTTCGGGATTTAATGTACTTAACAGCTTCGTGCACCTGTGCAGTGCGCTGACAACAACTACACGGGCAATCGCACTCGCACATACAACCAAAAATGGCGCTTTTTTGTGTTTTGGTCCAAGCGGCAAGTTAATGTGATTGGCTGTTGTCACTATGACGATCGCGTCAGCACCCAGCTTCAGCCACGCCCTCCGTCAAGCGTTAACGCCTACGCCCCGTGTGAATGCGGCGTTATGACCCACACAGACCACAGGATGAGCGCCCCCTGCTGGCCTCACTAACACCTCTACCAGCAGCTCCTGGTTTTCCCAGTTGGTCTCCCATCCAGGTACTGGCCAGGCTCAGCCCTGCTTAGCTTCAGTGGGAAACCAGTCTTGGGCTACAGGGTGATATGGCTGCTGGCTGCAGTAACCAGTTCAGCTGGTTCATTAATCAAACTAAGGTGCGTTTCCCAAAAGCACCGTTAGCCAACTATGGTCACAAGTGCCATCGTTATCAGCATAGTTCATCGTGTCTGTGTTTCCCCGAAACCATCATTCCAACAAACATTCACAAACAGCGTCGCAAACTTGTGTGGTGCAAATGACAGCTCTCGAGCTGTGGTTAGAAGATGAGTTTCTTGTTGGCATGACATGTGGACTTAATAAGTCCTTATCTTGAGGAAAATAAGCATTTGATACAATCTATATCTTTTATTTTGTCAAGAGATTTAAAACACAGTTTTTGAAGAGTGCTCAACTGCAAATAAAACACAATAACTGAGAAAAATAAGAATTAGTCCTCAAGTGCAATGTCCGTAATTTATAGCAAAAAATATAGCATGAATTCGATCTCAAAATAATTAACAAAAAGCAGTTATTACTCCACCACCAGCATTACATCATTAACCAACGTGGTTAAACGACAGATTTGCAACAATACGTTATACAAATATACATATAAGATATACAAAAAAAATACAATATACTTTAAAAAAACAACAATGAAATCATCGTTTCTCTGAAATCTAGACGCACCCTAGCGGCAGCAAATCTTATCTACCGCGAGGGTCGTCTAGCAACTCTCAATACCCTTCTGAGCTGTAAACGCCAAACTCTTGCCGGGCCAATCACATCGTGTATAGAGGCGGTGGGCGGGGCCATAATGACGACGGCCGAGTTGCGTTTGCGTGCTTCTAGTAAACACAGAAACTGGCGAACGGCGGTCTTTCGAATCAGCTTTGACCGCGACTCTGGAAGACTTGGAGTTAAGCTTTTCTCTGAGAAAAGAACAAAGAACGGCACTGAAGTCATTCTTAAGAAGGGAAGATGTGTTCGGAGTTTAGCCGACCGGATACGGCGAATGTTTAATCTGTCAGCGAGCTCTGCTTCACCTTCGTTGCTCTGGTTGGTGTAGCGCTATCCTATCGCGTGCAGAGGGAGTTTGAAAGACAACCGTTTATCCGCCCCTCAGATTGAGCCGTCAATGGTGAGTTTCCAGACCAAACATCTTGATGTGGGTCCGGCTTGTCAGGCTATCGTTTCTCTGCAATACGGTAAGAAACGAAACTGAATGTGGAGGATTTTACCTGTGATGATGATTGACAGGGCAGTTTAAACGGTGACGGGATGCACGTAACTAAGCAACAGAGTCCATTAAAGATGATGAAGTAGTATGTCCCAAAGCTTGCATATTCTTCTGCTACACACTCAAAAGTGGTCTTTTAGGTTGTAGTATTAGGCAAATTGGGACGCAGCATTAGTCTTTAATTACTGCTCTCCCAAGATGTTCAGGATGAGGGTGAAGAAGGTGCCTGGATTCAACCTCTGGACTAGATAGACAGACAGAAAACATCCTCCACAGAAAACAGCATTGGGGATCACCTTAGAGGGACTATTTTTAGGATTTGTTTTAAAATTTTAATTTAGTTATTATTGGACACAAAACATATATGTAAATTTAATAAAGAAAAATGCGAATTTTGTCTGAGAAATAAAAGGATAATTTAATAATTTGTATGTTTGTCTGACCCCAAACTTCTGAATGATAGTGTATATTTAAAATTAAAATAAATACATTTTTAAATGGATTTTGAATGTGCTTTATGACAATTTGCTTGTGATTTTCCTCATTAATAAAAGCATCTGCTTTTTAAAATTAATCATTTTAAAAGTGAATGTAAGTCACAAGGTGTTCTCTTAGAAACACGAAAATGTGTTATGAGTCGAGTCTCATGTGTTTCACACAAGATTTGCTGCCTATGCAGAGCAATCAAAATCAATTATGAGATTACAATACAATAATGATAATGACTTAGAAGGAAGCTGCCTATTTAGGTAATGATAGCAATTTTACACTAAAGAAAAACTGTTCGTCCTTCATAAAACTACAGTATTAGCCCTCGGATCCTGTTTTTGAAAGAAGTCTCTTCTGCTCGCCAAGCCTGCATTGATCTGTTCAAAATAAGTATAAGTTCAGTAAAATTGAGACATTTTATTTCAATGTGAATTATTCTATGTGAATATACAGTAAAGTGTAATTTATTCCTGTGATCAAAGCTGAATTTATCATCATTACTCCAGTCTTCAGAGTCACATGATCCTTCACTAATCATTCTCAGATGAGGATCTGATGATCAACACACAGTTATGATTATTATCTGTTGAAAACAGGCTCATAATGTGAACAGGTGGAAACTGTGATACATTTTATTTTTCAGAATGCTTTAACTTAAAGCTACATTGTGTAACTTTTTTAGTTTATTCTGAGCTAAAATCACTTAGTTCTTTCAAAAATATATGTGCTCATTAATGTATATTTACTTTTTTCAAGTAATAAAGTATTCTCGTAATTTTATAATATACCACTGAAAATACATACGTGTTGAGGGTTCGGATGGCGGTCGGCATGTTGCTCCTCCATCTTGAAAGTACAGTAGCCAAAGAGGGACATACCCGTAAATTCAAGCTTCGCTTTTCGCGTTTTAACACTCGATGGCACCGTGTCGAATGTGAAGAGGAGGATTGCTTGAGGCTGCTATATGATGATGGAGGATCACTCTTAAGCCCCTTTCACACTGCACGTCGGACCCGCAATATTCCCGGAACATTGCCGGGTCGCCTTCTGTGTGAAAGTAACCACGTCCCGGAATTGATTACCGAATTCGACCCGGGTCGGGGACCTTAACATTGCGGGATATGTATCAGAGTCGCCAAGGAAGCGGAAAAGAGAATTAAGACGGACAGGCAACGGGCAAATCAACAAGACAAAAGTAAATATTGGAGTGGCCTTTCCAAGATGGAAAGAGCTCATGAGGAGCAACGATTTTACAAAGAACGCCGACGTTTCCTGCTTTCTTCTCGACAGGTAATATTAATTCAGCCTATTTGTGTATATTGGAAGTTTTATTGTTGCTTGGCTAATTATATCATGGTGTGCTGTGCATAACACTAGAACGACGTCTAGGATAGTTTTCCTCGCGTCAATGATGAAAAAGTATTGTTTACCTTATAACATAAATCCGTGTTCTATGACGGATAACATGAGATTAATATTTTAATTGCATTATAATTTGTTTGCCTTACGCTAGTGATGTCGTACAATATACAGAATAACGACAGCACTGATAAAAGTTACTTTACTAAGATTAGCTTGCATTCGTCTGGGAACCTGATAGCTGATGTTAGCAATGAAATGGTTAAAAATAACGAAAACGTAAAACTATTATTCATTTTACATAGATTAATTTGATCATAGATCATTTGGTAAATTAAATAACTGCAAATTATAATAGTTTCCAAAAATTACCGCATCACTTGAGCTGAAGCAACACTCACCGAAGAGGTCGAACTGGAAGCCATGACTAAATCAGCCACCGTAGGAGTTAAAACGAAATCAGAATTGAGAGGAACAGAAACTATTATTCTCTGGATGGTCATATACCTTTTCACCACTAGATGGGGGAAAATATCACACAGTGGAGCTTTAAAAAAGAAGTTCAAAAGAACAGCATTTTCTTTTCTTTTAAGTAGAATATTTTGTAACATTATAAATGTCTTTAGTGTCACTTTTGATTAATCAGTGCTTGATGAATAAAAGTATTCATTTCTTCCTCAACTTTTGTACTTTTGTAGGAATAACAGGAACAAAAAACATATTTTATACATTTTGGGAGACTAGCACAAGTCGGGCAGGCGGACTCTCTCGCTCATTCACTCTCACAATAATGTCATTTTCTCCAGGCAGTTCTGTCAACTTTTCCTGTCAGATCCAACTTACGGGTCACAGTTGATCCGAGCACTTTTAAACACCCACAGAGGGACAATTATTCACTGAGGCGTTCACCGAGCTGTAAAACCCACAGCAGATACTGACACCGACATACTAGAGAGCAGATGTTTCATGACTCCATAAAAAATAAATAAGATAGTAAAAGTGATTTGAGCAAACCCCAAAACAAGTGCTAAAGTAGGAGAGGTTTGCTGATACGATGTATTGGAGCCATATCTACAGACCAGAATGTCAACCACACTTGTTCTACAATAAGCTTGTACGCCATCGAACCGCTTCCATTAAAAGTTTAATAGCGCTACTAATGAACAACATCTGCGTGGAGTGGCGGGTGCTGGTGTTCTCACGGTTATTCAAGACTCGATTCCAGACGGTGGGAAACTCCTACCTTTGTTTTGTCGCTTGGATTGACCCCCAGTTCCAGCAGCCTGTCAACGACAGACAGACGGCTCTCTCTCACCGCGAGCATCAGCAGGCTCAAGCCAGACTCCTGAGGGGGAACATGGACATATATCATCAGGATGCACAGCCAGTATTTCACTGATGCAGTAGTGAGCTCATATTCAGACCTCAAATGCATGTGCGCTTTACACGGGAGGGAAAACCATACAAATGCCGAACATACAGATGCAAAAAGTTCATTGAAACGTTTTTTTGAACATTGCATAAGCACAGAATTGTACTGCACAGAGATGTGTCTGTGAAAGAAAAATATCCTTATTTAACAAGTAAAATAAAATATTATAAAGAGAAATATCTGGCTTCCTGCGGACTGCCGTCTGTATTCAACTTACGGCAAAAGCGTAACTGGTGCATGAGGATGTCAGACGTAGCGTAACCGTTTTGAAATGCGAGAGGCATTACTTTTGCTGTGCAAGTCGAATACAGAAGCTAGAGATTTACTTTATAACGTTTTAAACATGGATATTTTTCGTACACAAACCCCTTGCTTTGCTTCAGAAGGCCTATATCAAACCCCGGAGCTGTTTGGAGCAGTTATATGATGGATAGATTCACTTTTATGATGGACAGATGCACTTTTATGATGGATAGATGCACTTTTTTGTCTTCACATTTTGTGCTGACATTCACTGCCATTATAAAGCTTGGAAGAGCCAGGACTTTTATTAATATAACTCAAATTGTATTTGTCTGAAAGAAGAATGTCACCTATAATGACTAGGGAATAAATCATGGGATAATTTTCATTTTTGGGTGAACTAACCCTTTAATCTAAACTTAACAACTACGATTTAGTCCAAGATTAACATGTCTTCCAGTTCGACCTCGTTCATGAGTGCCATCGAGTGTTAAAACGCGAAAGGCAAAGCTTGAATTTACGGGTATGTCCCTCTTTGGCTACTGTACTTTCAAGATGGAGGGCCAACATGGCGACCGGCATTCGAACCCCTCACCCGTATGTATTTTCAATGGCATATTATAAACTTACAAGAATACTTTATTACTTTAAAGAAGTAAATATATATTAATGAACACATATATTTTTGAAAGAACTAAGTGTTTTTAGCTAAGAATAAATTAAAAAAGTTACACAGGTTAGCTTTAAGCAGTAATTAGGAATTTATGGAGGCAAAAGTCATAGTTAATAGTGAGAACTGGACCCTAATCTAAAGTGTGACCTTATAATTAATTACAGCACTGCAATTACCTATAAAATGTTGGTATTTACTATAAAACAGCAAATACCAGAATATTTATGAAAATATAAACAACATGTACAACCAAATAAATCGAATACACTATAATCTAATCTAAATATTTAAAATCTTAACTTAAAATGTTGATTAAAATTATTATTTTTAACATTGCATAAGCACAGAACTGGTACCGAAGTTAACATTAAATCATAAAACATAACCTTTTATTTTTGATTAAAAAAAACATAAATTATGTTTTTGACAAATCATCAGAAGATCTGTATTTCAGACCGTTAATGAATTACTGCATATTAGTTTATTGTTTATTAAATTATATATAATAACAACACTGCATTTACGTAAGATATGTTGGTATTTATTACAAAACAGCAATTACCAGAGTAGATATGATAATATAAACAAAATGCACAACTAAAATCTACTATGTATATTTTAATAGAAATAAATGCAGGCTTGATGAGCACAAGAGACTTCTTTCAAAACATTAAAAATAGTAATGTTTCCAAACTTCAGATTTTGAAGAGGTATTCATGTGGTATATCGTTTATAAATGTCAATAATAAAGTGTACTCTACACTATAATGCAGGCATGGTGCATTTTAAAGCATGCAATATTAAAACAGCATCCTCTGTGCATCTCACCTCGTCGAACTGAAGGATGTCCGGGTCCCCCTTTTCTAAAGCCTTTAGTTTCTGTTCCAGTGCCATCCATTCCCCCCTGAGGGCCAAAGGCATCAGGCGCTGGGGGGCCCCTGAGACCCCAGAGCTTTCCGACATCATATAAGAGCTCTCGATCACCTCAGATGAATGAAACGGGTCTGTAAACACCTCAAGAGAAGCATGTCCGTTTATAAGATCAGATGAAGACGGACAGATGTGTGTGTGTGTGTGTGTGCGTGTGGTGCGAGTGCAGGTGCGGGTCTAACGGTTCCTCCCTCTTGGTAGGAGGGATAAAGCGAACATTCCTCCGAGTCCGACTGTCTGCGGTGGGTTAAAGTTAGCAAACTCCGCCTTCAGTTCCTTCTGTTACCGTGGATTCAACAGAAAACACCACTGAAAGTGGTGAGAGCCCGAATAATAAAGAGCTCAAGCCTCTGTTGTGTTGTCGTTTACCTCAGAATCAACATCTACTTTGATAAAATGATTAGCTAACCTCTATTTTACGGTGAAATCGGATCCTTCTAAGTGGAAAAGTATTTTTATTTGATCATATCCTTTTAGAATGTACGCAAAAAAAGAAAGAAGGGGGGAAAAGGTAGGGAAAAAACTGTTAGCGATGCGGTTTTTTTTAAAATGGCACCATGTGACGTGTCATTGACCAATCAAATTAGGCTACTTAATTTACTTTAATGTATTAATTGATTATACCGAGGAAATTAATATAGACTTTCAAAGCTATTCTTTTCTTGTCAGAAATTAAAGTTTTTTTAACAGATATAATAATAATAATAATAATAATACTAATAATAATAATAGATTTAATTTATAACGCACTTTTCATTCCAAAGAAACTCAAAGTGCAACAATAAAAAAATAACAAAAATGAATAAAAAATAAAAATAAAGACAAATACAAACAAACAACTCATAAAAACCTTTCTGAACAGAAAAGTCTTCAGTTCAGCTTTAAACTGGTCCAGGCTCTGTACTGCTCTCAGCTAGCTCACTGGGAAGGTGGTTCCAAAGCCGCGGTTCAGCCGAGCAGAAAGCTTGATCTCCCATCCCATCCCATCACACACACACACACACACGTACGAAGCCTGGTGGTGGGAACTTGAGGAAGCAGGCCTGAAGGTCTGAGGGTGCAGGTAGAGGATTTGTGATGAGTTCCTGTAGATATGGAGGTGCATGTCCGGTGATGCATTTATGTGTGAGCAGGAGGATTTTGTAGTCGATCCGGGATGAAACAGGAAGCCAGTGCAGGATAAGTGTAGGATGGGAGTTAGGCCTATGTGATCATATTTACGAACTCTCATAAGGACTTGTGGCATAAGTTGCTAGGCAACGTGGGGGAGAGGACGCTGGCGTCGTCTGTTCGCCGCTTCTCCACCCACAAATGATCATGTTAATGTACTATTAGATTTAGATTTTATTTTATTTCCTTATGTTTGTGACTTGTCTAACAGTCAGAGCTACAATTGGGGCTGTTGCTGATTGCTGGCAGCCACTGAGAGGACGTTGTTCCTCGTTTCGCCGTTTTCCACCGCTTCTAATGTTTACGTTTGAATTGCTGCGGTTGGTTGGTTCTGGTTTGGTGGACATTTGATGTTTCTCGTCGCGACTGCTCACTGGTGGTCTCCCTTGGGCTTAAGCTGCATGGTGGCTGAAGTTTGCACCGGGCTAGCGTCATCTGGGCCATCGTAATCGGCGTCCGGCATGATGTTGGGATGTTCCGCTTCTCGGCTGCGCCGCTGTTCCGTCCTGCATTGCGGCCGTGGAGCGGCTTGGACTTCTGCGCCGACCCCGGTGTGTCCACAGAAGTGCCCGAAAAAAATGTTCTGCCTCCTGCATGGTGCTGCGGCGATCCCCATCGTTTGAATCGTCATGAAGACCCATCATCTGGTCTTCAGCTGTCCTTCCTCGGCGATGTCATCGGGACACTGCCGCTGGGAGAAATCTGAAACATGGAGTGGACCACAGTGTGCTGCGGAGCTAACAGAGACTTCCACCATCAGCTGTTTTCTGTTCACCATCAGCTCTGTTTCTGTTCACCATCAGCTCTGTTTTCTGTTCTGTTTTTTTTGTGTTGGTTGATTGTTTGTAGTATTCTATATTTTTACTTGTTATTCATTTTTTGTTGTTATCCCCCCCCCCCCCCTTTGTTGCACTTTGAGATTCTTCGGAATGAAAAGTGCATTATAAATAAAATCTATTATTATTATTATATATTGAAGCATCTGGATATTTCTGCCAGAAATCCCACTGAAGAGTCCGTTGCAGTAGTCCAGCCTGGTGGAGACAAAGGCATGAACAAGTTTCTCTGCATCTGGAAGTTTGGAGATGTTTCGAAATGTGCTTAATGTGGTCATTGAAGGTCAGCTGTGGCCTGTGGGTCAAACCGAACCCCTAGATTTGTGACTGAGGAGGAGAAAGTGATGACCTGGTCGTCAAAGATAAGCTGGGATAAAGGAGAGGAGTGGATCTGATGCCAACCAGTAGTACCTCATTTTTGCTGGAGTTCAGCTGGAGGGAGTTAGTTCACATCCATGCCTTAATTTCCTCAAGACATGGGCGTTTTAGGTTATTTTATTTTGTTACGTAAGTGTATATGTGTCTGGTATTTGCATTTTATAATACAGATGTTTTTTTCCCTCCATATTTTACGCTGTCGTTTACCTCAACATCCAGTTTGATGAAGATAATAGCTAATCTCTATTAGTGTGAAATCAGGTCCATCTGCGTGTAAAATTGTTTGTATTTAACCATATGTTTGTTTGGTGTAGAATGGCGAATTTATCACACACAAAAAAACGAAAAAAGGAGAGGAAATCGAAATATTTTAAATTAATTTAAAATAAAAAAAAATAGTGCAAACCTAACTTATCTCGAGTGAGTTTTACAATTTAAATTGTTAAAATTATTGTTTCTGTTAAAGTGTCACAAAATACACAAAATAAGTGCAACAAATAAACAATAGAATACAGTAATTCATCTGTAATAGAATATTTTTTCTGTTCTCATTGCATTTGCACGGATTTAACCAGCAGATGTCCTCAAAGTGCTGAGTTTAGATCATAGACCGTAAAAAGGGTTTAGATTAAACTACCTTCAGCACTACTTTGCATCTAAACAACCTGTATTAACCTAACTCTGATCACTTTTATAATTAAATAATATGGATAATCTAAAAAAGTAGTTATTACTATTATAAATCATATTAATGCTTATGTAACATCCCTATAACCTTAACTTTGATCATTTAATCTGTTACATAACCTTAACTTTGATAGAGAATTTAATCTGTTACATTTATATTTAAATCAGATAATCTAGAGAAGATGTGTAAACGGTAAATCGTGGCTTTGATTCATTAGGTGTATTAAACTAGGACTTTTAGCAGCTAGTCTGGAGACTTTTATTATAGAAATCACCAAGAACCGGAAGTCCTTAAATATCTGCTCTGTTTACATTAGCCACTGCTGAATCCACGTGAGTGAGAGTATGTATTTGAATTTAATTACATGTAGTTAGTAAATGCGTGACATTTATTTACGTTTAGTTAAGTCGATAGATGACAATTAGTCCAATGACAATTATTCCATGACCATATTAATCCATAGAGCTAAGTAAATGGAGAAAGATAGTGTGACATCTTCCAAGGTTATTTTTTTCTTGTCAGAAATCAAATATTTTTTAAGTTTTTTACATTTCAGACAATGACAATAAAGCCAAAATAATATGCTAATCTATTTTAAAATATTTGGATAATTTGAGATAGATAGATAGATAGATAGATAGATGTAATCTACAATATTGATATACCTTTTTTTGTGCTGTAAACTATACCTCTACAATGTTATGACATTAATAGTCTCATGCTTTATGTTGCAACACACCATTTCGACATATTAGAGATGTAATAAATTTGAGAAAAAAATACATTTTAGATTTGTTTTTAGTCTACTATATGTAGTATAAACTAATGAACATATGTTATACATAACCATATCATTGGACTTAGAAATGATAAGTTTGTGCATGTGTAAAGTTTTCACTTGTTATGCTGAAACAATTGTATTAAATTAGAAACATTTTAATGGTTTAATGGTCCTGTTGATTTATTATGATATGAGGCATGAAATTAGGCTGCAGTAATTTTTACAAACTTCTTCTGTTTGTGTTTTTTACAGTGAAGATGTGATGTATCCTCGATCTTCCCAGGACAGGTTTGGTCACAATGTCGCTGAGATGCTGTCAGAAGATGTTTCGGAGACTTTCCGCTGCGTCTCATTTCAGTGTGAAGAGCTGTGTGTGTTTGAGCTCCAGCACAACACACTCCAGTCGAGCAGCTCCGAGTCGCAGGAGGGTTGTGATCACCGGCATTGGACTCGTCTCTCCCCTCGGAACAGGAAGTGCTCTGCCATGGCAGCGTCTGATTGGTGGAGAGAGTGGTTTGGTTGCTCTGGACTCAGAGGAGTATAAAACAGTGCCGTGCAAGGTGGCGGCTCGCGTCCTGAGAGGCGATAAACCGGGAGATTTCAACGAAGAGGCCTTTCTATCCAAAGGAGAGATAAACAGCATGTCTCCAGCCACGGTTATGGCCATCGGTGCCGCCCAGCTGGCTTTGGAGGATTGTGGTTGGTTTCCCAGAAGCCCCGAGGAGCAGCTGGACACCGGTGTGGCGGTCGGCATGGGCATGGTGTCTCTAGAGGAGATCGCTCGGACCGCCACGGCCTTTCAAACACGCGGCTACAGCAAAGTCAGCCCGTTTTTCGTCCCACGCATCCTGGTCAACATGGCCGCCGGGCACATAAGCATCAAATACAAACTGAAGGGTCCAAATCACGCCGTTTCCACCGCGTGCACCACAGGAGCTCACGCTATTGGGGACGCGTCCCGTTTCATCGCTCACGGTGATGCTGCGGTGATGCTCGCCGGCGGGACGGAGGCCTGTGTCAGCCCGCTGTCCATAGCCGGCTTTGCTCGGGCTCGGGCCCTCAGCACCAACTGGAACCAGGAGCCCAGACTCGCCTCACGCCCGTTTCATCCGGACAGAGATGGGTTTGTGATGGGAGAAGGGGCGGCCGTGCTGGTTTTAGAGGAGTATGGACACGCCGAGCGGAGAGGAGCACGGGTCTACGCCGAGGTCATGGGTTACGGGCTCTCTGGAGACGCCAGTCACATCACCGCACCAACCGCAGATGGAGACGGAGCCTTTCGGTAATACCGTCTAGGGATGGCGAAAACTAAACATTTTCTTGACTGACCACCGAGCCTCATTAGCCGGTTGGAACCGGTTAACCGATTAGTTTAAAATATGCTGCGCTATTTGAAATAACAGCCACAAGCCGCGCCTGCAACATACACACACACACACACACACACACACACACACACACACACACACACACACACACACACACAAATACACACAGTCCCAGCGCCGCCGCCTCCCTTTCTCTCACGTCACTTTTTTAAATACCCTACAGCGCGAAACGCAGCGCAGAGGAGCTTTTTTGTTTGTTTGGCTCCTTAGTTTTGAAATGGTTTGGGTACAAGGTGATCGCGTTGATAAAGGCATTTGTCTAGCGTTAGAAGCTCATTTGAAACATTGCCGCGGCTCATTTAAGAAAATGTCAGCTCCGAAGAGACGCCGCTTTAGTTGGAGGTAGTGCTAACAATAATAAAGAAAAGACAATCAACACGTTATGTGTTTCCACTGAAATGTAGATGTAATATATTTCCGAATGTTAGCCCATCTTATGCGGAATGACGCTTCATACGGTCGTCTGCCCTGGCTCTAACCTCGAGTGTTTTAGCCGGTTTACTTTTTGCAAACCTTGTGAGCTCGCAAACCCAAACGCTGTGACCTCGCGCCAAATGTTTTTATTGGCTTATTAAGTACAAACAGGCGAGTTATGAAAAATGGAGTGTGAGGGATTTGTTCACTTCACACAAAAAGATTTTGTAATGAGATGGCTAACTGTAGTAGCGTTTAGTCCACTGTCTATAATAGCCTAATTTACAGATAACTTTTTTTTAACCGACAACTTTGATCGGTTAACACCGATACAGTCAACCTTCAGTCAAACGGTCATCAGTTAACATCCCTAATACCGTCACCTTTTAGCATGCAAATGATGACTTTTTTTGTAATCTATAATTTTACATTGCATAGCATAGCATGGCATAACAACATAGCATATCATAACGTAACATAGTATAGCATAACATAACAACATACCATAACAGCATAGTATAGCATAGCATAACAACATACCATAACATAACATAGCATAGCATAGCATAGTATAACATAACATAACATAACATAACATAACACAACACAACACAACACAACACAACACTACATAACATAACATTACATAACATTACATAACATAACATAACATAACATAACATAACATAACATAACATAACATTACATTACATTACATTACATTACATTACATAACATAACACATAGTATACCATAGCATAGCAATAGCTTAGCATAACATGGCATTGCATATCATAACAGAATTTATACACATATACCTAATTTGTTGGCATAACAGAACAAAAAAAGAATACTAAACAGAAAATAAAAAAGTTCAATACATTTGAAAAAGTTCTGTGCATGTTAATTGATCAGAGATAAAATATTTAAAAACTTTTTTATTTTTATTTATTACATTTAATATTATTTTATTAATGTTATGGTTTTCTTAAATATATGTGTGCATTTGATATTTTGAAGCCAACAGCCAATATGACTTATTTTAAACAACATTTTTTTATTTTATAGAAATATAAATACAGGTTTATATAAGGTCAGATATATGAGGTTTATGACTGGTGATGATAAACTGGAGATGCGGGAGAGTCTGCACCAGATGCGAGATATTATCCAGTGATGATCCTAAAGTGTGCCGCACATCTCAGTCGGTCTGAGGGCCGATCACACAACGCATTTTTGCAGCGAGAGGCGCCTTTTTTCGAATGGATTTCGGTTGGTAGAGAGCATTATGCACGCTGCGTATGCGCCCCGGGCATACGTCAAACTTGATTTTTATGTTTTTTTTAATTATTTTTTTTACATACAATCATTTAAAAAAAATAGTAATAATAATAAAATAAACGCAGCGAACTGCTATTTTCTACACTAAAAAACGTCAACCAAAAAAGGCAGTGTAGTTCGCCTTGTGTTTTCAAACCGGAAGAATAAGTTCTGTGTGATTGGGTCCTAACCATAGACTATAAAAAAAAAAATGAACATAGTGTACGTGACGTCACCCAGAGGATTCTGATAAGCCAAAGAGGCGGGATGTGGGTGGAGCTTAGGTGACGCAATGACTATAGACGGCAATCCATCCATCTGCCACTCAAAGTAACCACGCCTTTAATTATGCAGAAGTGTAAGGCTTTATATAATGTAAACGAATGAGTTCACCCCACTCTCAGTCGTCATGAAGGGCAAAATTAGCCGTATAGATCAAAACCACAATTTGTACCAGACTGTAAACATGTTTTTTTCTGCTGTAAAGTTGGGCATTTTAACATGAGGCTCAATGAGATTCTGCTCCTTCTGGAGCCTCTCCCTTGTGGCCAGTTGAGGAATTACAGTTTAAATTACTTCAGTGTTGGCTTCAAGAGAGACCGCGGGAGGTTGCCGCTTGATCCTAACTGAGTCTTCTCCCGCTGTATTTTAGGTGCATGTCGGCGGCTCTGCGTGACGCTGGTGTAAGCGCTTCAGACGTGACGTATGTCAATGCCCACGCCACCTCCACACCACTCGGAGACGCTGCGGAGAACGCAGCCATTAAGAGGCTGTTTCAGGAGCACGCATGCTCACTGGCGGTATCCTCCACTAAAGGGGCCACGGGTCATCTGCTGGGGGCCGCCGGGGCCCTGGAGGCGGCCTTCACTGCCCTCGCCTGTCACCACGCCACCCTGCCTCCCACCCTGAACCTGGACCGCACCGAGCCCGAATTCGACCTGAACTATGTGCCCTGCACCGCACAGCCCTGGAGCGCCAGCGGCCGCAGACTCGCCCTCACCAACTCATTCGGCTTCGGCGGGACAAACGCTTCTCTGTGTCTCGCAAGTGTGTGATTACAGTCCTGCAGAGTTCTGGTTCAAAATTCAGTACACTGCTGTCATGTAAATGTACCCTGAAGGCACAATCACACCAGGAACGATAACAATAAAGAAAGATAACTGTATATTAGTGGATAAATTGAGCCAGGATCACCAAGATATTCTGGTTTAATCCCTTATCCTAGTTTTGTGCAATAGGCCTTTGTGTGAATTTAGTTTAGTTGAGTAATTAAGGATGACAGTCTGTGCGTGACCACATTAAATGCATAATAATTTGGAAATAAACCTGGATATTTTGAATCTTTCAAGGTTATTCTTTGCTTGAATGCATATAGTCTGCAATAAAACATTTTTATTTATTTTTTACATTTCATTTTATTTTCTATATTAGTACTTTCAAATTGATTAAAAATATGTTTGTAAATAAATGAGTGTGAGCAAGTGTGTTTGTGAGTGTGTGTGAGAGTGAGAGGGAGTTTGTGATTGTGAGAGTGAGTTTGAGTGTGTGAGTGAGAGTGTGAGTGTCTGTGTGTCGTAGTATTTGTGTGTGTGTGTGTGTGTGTGTGTGTGAGAGAAAGAGTGTTTGTTTGTGAGTGTCTGTGTCATAGTGTGTGTTTGTGAGAGAGAAAGAGTGTTTGTGAGTGTCTGTGTGTTTGTGCGTGAGAGAGAAAGAAGGAAAGTGTGAGTGTGGAATTGTTTTTGTGAGTATTTGTGTGTGGAAGTGTGAGAGTGTTTTTAGTGAGTCTCTGTGTTTGTGTGTGTGTTTTTATGATATTTACAAACTTATGTCATGATTAATTGTGATTAATCGATTTGACAGCACTATTAATATATATTTAATTGGTAATTCAAAACAATACAGCTAACTATACTCCATATAAACATATTACAAACAAAATGTTCTATATGCTTTTTATTATAAAGCTTTGTCACACCGGCAGACCTGCACTAGTGGGACTGGGACACCCGTTACTATAGCAACAGCCGTGTCAACAGTAAAGGGTCCGACGTGACAACCAGATCACGTCACGTCACCTAGCAACTCCCAAATAAACTCCGATAAACCTCGTCGTCAGTGTCACTGCTCAGGACTAATCGCTTCAGGCGCGACATTTAACGCGTTATAACGTACTTTAATTATCATAACTGATGTGTAAGTGTATTTAGTGTTTGTCAGGCGGAACCCGAGATCTGGAGCGCAGCGATCCAGCCGGACGCGTTCAGAGCAGAATAAACAGTGTATGGTGTGGTTTAATTTGGATTAAAGCTGCAGGATTATGTTCAAAAACACCTTCCAGAGCGGATTCCTGTCCATCCTCTACAGCATCGGCAGCAAACCCCTGCAGATCTGGGACAAGAAGGTGAGCAGACGGAGGAACTGATGCGAGTTAGCTCAGATGTTGCTAATGGAGAGCTAACATATTAACATGACATTTAGGTTTTAATCAAAGTTATCATTTACATTTGAGCTAAAGTAGGTAAGAAAATTAGACCTGGATAACATTACACACATTCTCGCAAAAAAGTACTATAGCATTACCATGGTAACACTGGGTTATGAACATGACATAATGATGCTGTTATGGCATCTTTTGAAGTACCATAGAGTAGCTTATAAATACCGCAGTATATGAATATGATAATCACTCTCTGGCATTTATATCTGGTTTTTGTGTATATATTTTGTGTACACAGCACTCACACACACACTGACAAACCCACAATCAGACAAACACTGACAAACTCACGACCACACATATATATTTTGTGTACACAACACACACACACGGACAAACTCACGACCAGACACGCATACTAACAAACTCACAATCAGATACACAAACTCTCACACACGCTGACACACACACACACACACACACACACACACACACACACACACACACACACACACACACACACACACACACACTCAAATACGCACATTCACTCACTCACTCTCACACACTGACAAACTCACAGACACAGACACACACACACACACACACACACACACACACACACACACACACACACAGACATTAACAAACTCACACCCGCGTGCGTTCACACACACACTCACAACCTCTCTCTCACACATATATTTTTATCTGAAAGTTTAAGTTATTTTTGTACATCGATAAACTGAATTAAATGAGGAATGGTTAATATTGTATGTAATATGTGTATGACCATATATAATATTCTGTCTGAATAAACTCAAACTAAAGGACCGAGAGTGTCTGTCGATGTGAATTATGCTTTAACTCAATAAATGAACCGGTTCCTGCAGGTCAGAAACGGACACATCAAACGCATCACAGACAATGACATCCAGTCTCTGGTGCTGGAGGTGGAGGGAACCAATGTCAGGTGAGTGTGTGTGTGTGTGTGACCGTCCGTCTGTCTGATCCTGATCACATGATCCAGCCTGATCCGTGTGTGTGTGTGTCTGATCTCCACAGTACCACATACATCACGTGTCCCGCAGACCCGAAGAAGACCCTCGGCATCAAACTGCCCTTCCTCGTCATGATCATCAAGAATCTTAAGAAGTATTTCACATTTGAAGTTCAGGTAGGCACTCGGTTGGGCCTTGATCATATTTCAATCCATGCTATAAACTAAAATATCCCATAACTGTCGTCTCAGGTCCTGGATGATAAGAATGTGCGGCGGCGGTTCAGGGCGAGTAACTATCAGAGCACGACCCGCGTGAAGCCCTTCATCTGCACGATGCCCATGAGGCTGGACGACGGCTGGAACCAGATCCAGTTCAACCTGTCGGACTTTACACGCCGAGCGTACGGCACCAACTACATCGAGACTCTGAGAGTGCAGGTGAGCGACAGACAACACACACACACACGAGGCACATTCACCCCAAATCAAGAGGAACAACAAAAGACATTGCATCTATTTTAGGATTAATACATCTTTTTGAATCATGACGTTTTCATGACAGTTAAGCCGAGATGTGCTCAATTTCTAGACCTAATGTTTGATTTATTGTTTATGACACTGACAGTAATACAATGTTATATAATACTTGACTGGGTAAACCCAGCCTGATCTGTCGACGGTTTGATTTCGCCCGGCAACTCAGTCTGGCAACTGTACATTAATTTCTACTGCTTCTGTCACAATTTTGCGGGAACCAAACACAGACTGGCTTATCCGCCTGGCACGCTATTGGCGGTTTTAACACGATGATGGATAGAGAAACGATGGGTCGTTGATCACGCCTCTTGTGGTCTGATTGGTTGAAGGACTATCCAATTGCGTACAGAGTCATTCAAATAATGCCAGTTGATCACACCTCTAGTGCAGAAGAAAATACAGAGCAGACTCCCAGACCAATGTTTAATCTTGAAGGGTTAGTTCACCCAAAAATGAAATTTGTCCTTAATGACTAATGTTGACCTCCGTTCATCTTCACACACAGTTTAAGATATATTATATTTAGTCCGAGAGCGTATCTAAGTGTACGCACACTATACTGTCCATGTCCAGAAAGGGAATAAAAACATCATCACAGTAGTCCATATGAGACATCAGTGGGTTAATTAGAGTCTCTTGAAGCATCCAAAATACATTTGGGTCCAAAAATAACAAAAACTACGACTTTATTCAGCATTGTCTTCTCTTCCGCACTTGTGTTCAATCCTCAAATAAAGTTTTCAACTCAACAAATTCAAACGGTCATGAATCAGCGGATTGATTCATGATTCGGATCGCGTGTCAAACTGCTGAAATCACGTGACATTGAAGATCCGAATCATGAATCGATATAAAATATCTTAAAGGGGGGGTGAAACACTCAGTTTCAGTCAGTGTCATGTCAATCTTGAGTACCTATAGAGTAGCATTGCATCCTGCATATCTCCGAAAAGTCTTTATTTTTTTTATAATTATATAAGAAAGATGCGCTGTTCCGAGTCTTTCCGAAAAAAGCCGAGCGGGTGGGGGCGTGTCGTGTGAGTGGAGCTAAATAATGACGTGTGCAGCAGCGCGCTGCAGTGAGGAAAGTGAGTCGCTCTGTGAGCAAAGTGATTCGCTCTGTGAGCAAAGTGATTCGCTCTGTGAGCAAAGTGATTCGCTCTGTGAGGAAAGTGATTCGCTCAGTGAGGAAAGTGATTCGCCCGCCGCGTGAGGAAAGTGATTCGCTCTGTGAGGAAAGTGATTCGCCCGCCGCGTGAGGAAAGTGAGTCGCTCTGTGAGGAAAGGGATTCGCTCTGTGAGGAAAGTGATTCGCTCAGTGAGGAAAGTGATTCGCCCGCCGCGTGAGGAAAGTGAGTCGCTCGGTGAGGAAAGTGATTCGCCCGCCGCGTGAGGAAAGTGATTCGCTCAGTGAGGAAAGTGATTCGCCTGCCGCGTGAGGAAAGTGATTCGCCCGTCGCGTGAGGAAAGTGCTAATACAGATCGACCGCCGGCCTATCAGTGGGTAAGTCAGTAGCTACTGGTTATATCACCTGTTTAGCATCCTACAAGCCAGCGCTTTGATGGGCGTAGCCTGTTGCTTTCGCTCTCTCCCTCGCTCTCTCTCACGCGCTTCCGGTAGAATTGTCCGTAAGGCCCATACAAGGAAATTCCGCCCCCACTAACGTCAATGGGAACGCATGATCTCAAAAAACTTGCCGAAACTTATGACTAACCGGAAGTAGTATTTTTGACAAAGAAATACTCCCATCAAACGTCCACCTTAACTTTTGAAACTTTGTCTATGTTTAGTATGGGATTCCAAGTCTTTAACAGTGTAAAAAGATCAGTATGCATGAAACAGCATTTCACCCCCCCTTTAAATCTGTGTGTGAAGATGAACGGAGGTCTTACGGGTGTGGAACGACATTAGGGTGAGGAGTTAATGACAGACATTTCATTTTTGGGTGAACTAACCCTTTACGACGTTTTTTTGAACCGTGACGTTTTCATGACAGTTAAGACGAGATATGCTCAATTTTTTTAACCTATTGGTTGATTTATTGTTTATGACACTGACAGTAATAAATATTGTAATACAATATTATATCATACAACAGTTGGCATAAATTAAGCAGTTTAGCATATCTGTCCATAATATATAAATTCTTAACAATTTCAATAATACATAATTTCCTATGTAATAACTTATCGTATAATACAATATTCTTAACAATTTTAATACACACTGTACGGTATAGATTACATTGTATTAAATGGATAGTTGAGCTTATTTTTGATGGATGGATGGATGGAAATGATAGATGGATGGACAGATGGATAATGGATGGACAGATGGATAATGGATGGACAGATGATAGATGGATGATGGATTAATGATAGATGGATGATGGATTAATGATAGATGGATGGACAGATGATGATGGATGGATGATAGATTGATAGATGGATGGATGATAGCTGGATGATGAATGGATGATAGATTGATGGACAGATTGATGGATAGACGGATGGATGATAAATGGACGGATGGATGCAGATGGATGGTAGATGTATGATAGGTGGATGGACAGATTGATGGATGGACGGCCGGATAGATGGAAGAATGGATGATGGATATATATATATACACACACACCCCCATCCAGCTATCATCCATCTGTCCAGCCATCTATCATCCATGGATATGTTTGTAAGAATATAAAATAAAATGTTTGTTTTTCTTCTGTAATTTTGAGGTGAAATATGACGTGGGAAAGTTCTTGTTTCTGAGATTCAGCCATTCATATTAAAAGAACGATTAACTGTTTTAAAATCTGCCAATACATGAAGAGTTTATGAGCAAACCTCTATCAGATCTGCTTCTGATGTCAGTCTCAACACAGATCCAGGATGATTGTGGTAATATATGAGCCAAAGGTTATTACTGAAGAAGAGACACCAGCGAGTGAGCAGTGACTGTCTTACTGTATGAAGTGTGATATTTGAGCAGACAAACATATTGCATATGACATTGTGTGTCCTGAGGTCAGTGGTAATTCTATTGTAAATGCTGGTGTGAGACTGTGATTGTAGATGATTAACGGGTTCCTCGTGTCTTTCAGATTCACGCAAACTGTCGCATCAGGAGGGTTTACTTCTCGGACCGGCTGTACTCCGAGGACGAGCTCCCCGCTGAATTTAAACTCTATTTACCAGTACAAAACAAAGCAAAGGTGAGCTGCTCACGTGAGGCAAACTCCACGTTTCTGTGCGCTTGTGTATTAATCGTGTGTGTGTTCTCCACAGCAGTGACGCAGCAGACGGGACTCTTCTTTCCTCCGTTTTATCTGCACATGTTCATACTGGACGGATTTCTAGCGGCCTGATCTTTGTGTTGTTTTTCAAGTGTTGTTTTGAATCTGTGTGACTGGTTTCCATCTGCTAAATAAATATTTTATATGCACAAAGGGAGCTTTGTTTGATTATTTTCTCCATATTTCATACACAACTGCGGTTTAAAAGATTTATTCAACTGGAACATGAGCTGCCGAAAGCGTACAAGGAAAAACATAACATCTTCGGTTACAAACTTTGGCTTTCACAGGAAAAATCTGTGAATCTCTCAAATGTTTTGTAGAAAGGTACATTAAATCTAATCTGTTCTCACACCTCATCGCAGCAGTTTCAATGGGATAAAGTCAATTCACTTCTCAGTGTCATAACCCCGGTGAGTCAAGGTCAGTAAATTGTCTATGACATAAAAAGATGATGTTATTGATAGGAAATCTCAGTCTATCAAAACTGACTAACAAAACACCTGCAATCATCAACTTAAAACCATCAGTTATGGGACCAAGCACCGCAGCAGCGGACAATGACCTGTGCGTGACCTTGGAAAGATGGGTATTGTTTTAAGGAATCATAACTTAAGGCCATGGATTTCCAAAGTTATAAAATTCATGCGGGACGAAAAATGAAATCTCGATGTCTCGACCCCATTGGTGCTTGGCCCCTGATGAACAGAGCGGATAAACCTTAAATCCCATTGAAATAATATTCCAGGCAATTAAAATGGCACACAGATATTTTGGCTTCAACAATTTCACACATTCATATACAATACTCATGTATAATGTCTCATTTTTGGAAACTAAAATTGACAGCAAGTACTGAAATCTGCACTAAAGCAGTTGCAATCTTTAAATTAAACTTTAAAAGCTTCACAGACGTCATGCTTTGTTGAATAAAGTGCAAAGGCTCACAGATTCAATCAATCACGCACTAAAGCAACAGCACGAACAGTAAAAAACATTACATTTATAGTGCAGACACAAATCGGGGAAAATAAGAACACATTTTTTGGCACTTCTGATTTTGAGTCTCTGAATCGATCGGTACGAAAATGTCAAGTATGAAACATTAGTGAGAAGGCATTGCGATGACGTGCTGCTTTGGCTCGGCAGTGTTTGATTGCACGTGATGAAACACGTCTGCTCAAGTGCCTTCTGACTAATTTGTCTGTTAAAAATTTCCCTTCTAAAAATATATGCATTGTTTTGTTTACATTCAACATCTCGGTTATTGAAGAAGTCTGCGTCACGCCGTGACGCCCTCGGACGCGCTCCCATAATGCAGCACGTAATAGTCGTGGACGTACATCAGAACGGCGATCGGCTGGCCGATGATCAGCGACATCCAGACGGCTGCGTTCCCATAGTTTCCTCTCAAGAATCGGCCCACGAAGTAGGCGAGTGGGATCTGAAACAGGAACGTGAAATGAGGAACGTCTCCATTTTATTTGATTTTTATAATAAAACTTCTATAGCACCTTTAAAGGAGCTTCGGTTACGGTTTGGGATATATGGTGTTAACAGCTGAGAGATAAATACTCCGGATCAAGTCTGAGAAGTCAAGTGCGTTTTATGTGAGAATAAAAACTCTAATTTTAACCAGTAGCCAGTGCATTTAAAATGAGAGTAAGAAAAGAAAAATAAAACAAGCAGCTATTATCAGGGCCAAGCACAACGAACACGATAAGTCATGTCAACATGGCGGGAGCATCTGACTAACTGCAACAACAAACAATTAATGGCTGAAAAATCATAAACACTCAAAGTAATTTGATTCAATGGTTTATCACGTTTGATCAATAGGTGGCGCTGTGACCAAATTGCTGTGGTGTGGTTTGGCCAACTATGGCAAAATTGGTATCTATATTCTCGGCATTACCCAAGGAATCTATTAAGACCCGTTTCAATAAGCAAATTTAATCAAAAGTTAGTAGATGTTTTTGGGAAATTTCATTATAACTTTTGAGCACATGGTTGCGCTCATAAGTACATTTCAAAATGGTTGACGGCCAAAATGGCTGATAAGGAAAAATTGGGTATCATTTGACTCGGCATGATGCACAGAATCTAAAGAGACCAGTTTCGTGACTTGGCCAAACTGTTTCAAAGTTGTACGGTTATTTTTAATATCTTCTGACAACTAGGTGGCGCTATGCCAAAACTGTGCAGGTAGCTGTCATAACACACACCAAGTTTGGTCAGAATACGTTAAAGCGTTGCAGAGATATAGCCACACGTTCATTTTGGATTTGTTTGCGTGTTATTCGAGAATGGCTCGGCGAATCAACTCAGAAATTAATTTAATGAGCAATGAGACGGCCTCACTTTGACCGTGTTTACAATGAATCTGTGTCACCAGCATAAAAATTATACTTAATACCTAGAGTTCGTAAAAGCTGACCAAGTGGGAATAATGGTGAGTTCAAGTCATGTTGAGTTTAACGCGCATGAACACCACCACGCAGTTGTAAATACCAGTGGGAAGTTCGGGATTTTCGGGGCGTGTCAGTGAGAAACATGGCGGAATCAATGGATGCACGACTGTAGTTGAATATAACGCAGTGACGCTGTCAGGCTTTGTCATTTACAACAAATTAAGCAAGCATCGATTAGCCTAATATTTAATGACACCGCTTACAGTGGCTTCATAGATTAATAAAAAACATAAAAGATTAAAACTCACCTGATGCACATTCTTTTCTTTATTTTCTATAAGCAGAATTAACAAACCTTGCTGTATTTTCGTGAAATTAATTAAAAGAAGGTACACCGTCATCTTGCTCCGACTAAAGCGACTTGAACGCACATGACGTCTCCCCTTGTAAATACCAACATCCCAGGAGGACTAGAACGCACCATAAGTAAGTAAAAGGTCCAAAGACTGAGCCCTGAGGGACGCCAGTAGATACTGGTGCAATATCAGACCTCTATTCCCCTAAAGCAACAAACTAACTAAGAGCTAAACAGTTTGAAATCTCTTTCAAGGCGATTACGTAAAAGATGTGGTATTTAATACTGACCTGTAACATCATACCCAGAAACGCCCAGAGCCGAAACATCTTTAGAGGAACGCTCACTAAATACTGGCATAATGAAACACAATATTGTCAGGGCTATTAATACACAGAAACAAAAACATGAGTGTAAACTGTAATGTAGCAATGTAAGTGTGCAGTGAAACCTCATGGAAAAATGCCGACAGGAAGAAGACGGCGATCTGAGCTGGGAACCTATTTACGCCTTTCACCAACATGGGCTTATAAAAGTGTCTGAAGGGAAACAGAGGATGAGAAATCAATGACACCACAAACACAGAACTGATTTTAGTCGTGATATAAACGTAAACCGCGCAAAAAACAGACAAATCCAAGCGTATGAATGGATAATCCCGTCTCACCGTAGGCACCACTTGTGAACAGGAATGTTCCAATTCGACCAAAAGTACGGAATCGTTTCAGAGTTCCTGCGAATACAAAGATCATCGTTCACTCAAAACTACAAAATGTGAAAACCTTCTGTGTAAGTCCTCATGAAATCTGCATCTGCAAGATGAAAAAATACCATAGTATATTATAGTAAAATTACAGTAAAATTACTTGAGTAAATACTATAGTGTTTTTGAAACATACTATAGTAAATACTACAGTAAATTAACAAAATGTAGTAAATACTATAATATATTACAATTTACTCTAGTATTTTTGAACCATAATATAGTAAATATACTATAGTATTTACTCAAGTAATTTTACTGTAATTTTACTATAATATAGGGGAGAACCGGGGCAAAAGTAACGCGGGACAAAAGTAACAAAGCGATTTTCTCCGAGCCCTGAATACATTTGCATTCCAAGCTATGACGGCACGTTCAGCACGCAACCCTTGATGGATCTGCCAAAAATCGTGTCATTTCGTCATCATTTCTCGTGGTTGGGTCCGAAATGTAGTTTTCGAGGAAAGTAAATTACTGAAGCGGTACTTTTTTTCTAATTACAAGTTGTGTTTCTCGTTGTGTTACTTTCGTCCCACTTTTATATATATATATAATGCATATTATGCTAATTTAATTTTCATATTGTTCATATTGTTGAAGAAAAAATTATCAAATAGACTGACATTGCACAACAAAATATTCTAAACCTACAAGTTTGTATTGTCAGGTTATATTTGAAACATTTGATTAAACTTAAAATCTTAAATGAAAATGTAATTTACATTTTTTTTTTCCAAAGATAAAGTAGCTAAAAATATGTTTGCAGTTACATTTAACAAGGTCATAGTCAGGTATATTTAATAAAAACAAGAGTAACACAGAACAATCAGGCTTATATTGTTGTGCTACTTTTGACCCAGCTGTGTGTTACTTTCGTCCCAACTGATGGGGTCAAAAGTAACAATCTGCATCTTATGTTCAAAGTGAAATTATACTGTAGTCGTTCTGCATTTGTACAAAATACCAGCTGCTATTAATAGACCACACGTGTGAGTTATTGACCAGAGCAAATATATATCTCTGTCTAAAACATTTTCTTTTAAAATTACGTTTTTCTGGAAAAAAAAAATTTCGCCCCTGCTCTCCCCTACTATAGTATTTGTTCATGTGGGACTTCTGTAATGTGACACATCCAGTCATTGAGTGATAATACCACAGTTACAGTGACTACAAACGTAATGGAAGTATTCATTATAAACACAACTATTATGATAACTATTTTAGCATTAACACCAACGAATGATATTCTGTTTATTAAAAGCACACTGCAGTTTTGTCATCTGATGCTCGAGCTCTTTAAAGCAGGATGGATTCTGATTGGCTGTCAATGTTTTTAATCCTTCATCAGCTATTCCAACAATACTGTTCTTATGTGTCATTATCACATTATAAGCAAAAGTAACTAAAGGGGGCATAATATTATTGTCCTTAAAGCAGCACTCACTGGGTAACTTTTGCTCTCGGGGTCCCCCTACAGTTTGGAAAAAATAATGTCCTCAACTACTGTCGTAAGCTCTGTCATCCTACATCAGGGGATGCCATCGCGCGTGCATTTGTTGACATGACAACCCTGATAGCCCTGAACTAGTGATGCGCGGGTCGTCCCATAACCCGCGGACCCCGTATGTCTATTTAATGGTCGCGGGTGCGGTGCGGGTGGTAAAAATATACACAGTGGTGCGGTGCGGGCCAAATAACTTCATAAAAGCGTCCCGCGGGTCGGTGCAGCACTAACAGTTCCCCTGAACACTGCAGGAGGAGTTCACATGCAGGTGTTCTTCTGGTGGCGCGTGTGAAATGTCTTCATAATGTTACAGTCTGTGGCATATGTTTCAGCATGTCATATGAATATAATTTCATGGGTTTTATTTTTTTCAAACGCCAAATAATCTCGATGCTCACGTTTACAAGCCAGCGTCATTATAGCAGTCTATTGGTTAGCGTTTTACAGAATCTATATGATACTTCAGTTCAGTGTTTGAGTGGTCGGTAATCACCGTAACAAGCAGGACAGCATCGGTCGGGCACGCCTCCTTCAGCTCACGCCGACGAGCAAACGCTGGTCACATGTTGATCCTCGCCCTGCCTTTAATCCCATCACTTTTTCGTTTCCTCTTATTGCTTTCCTCCAACAAAACCTTTTCTTTCTTATGTGTCTCTGCTGCTTCGGACATGACTATATTATCCGACGAACAAAGTTGGGCTGGCACGTCCGAATGTAAGGAAGTGTGTGTGTTGGTGGAAGTGACGTATATGCCGTAAAGCAGTCGAATTTTGTAGTTCTTTTTGTTCTCGGGTTACTACCCAAAACCCGAAGTTTAAAAGTACGATTAAAAACGATACAGACCCCGTCAGGCTATGGCAGACGTGTCATTCAACCTATTGTAAGTCGATGTATCATCACAAGAGTCTTGAAAATATATTATGAAGGTTGAAAAGTTACCTAGTGCTGCTTTAAGTATGAAATGAATAAACCAGCTCTGGATGAAGGAAGCCACTTACCACCAGTCTCGGTAAAACTCGCGATCTCCAAACTGCATGAGCTCAGCTATGAAGTTCAAAGAGGAGTGGAAATACCAATAGAAAAAGATGAGCCAGATAAAATGATTGGGCACCTGTGGAGGGACAGGGAGAAGGGGCGGGGCTTGTGCCATTAGACATTCAGAGGAAGAGGGGCTACAAACATGACATCAACCATAGAGACAGCAGCTGTTGCGGTGCAAAATTCATACCACTTGGAAGTCTGTCGTTCAGCTGTAGGCTATAATTCATTCATATATACATTCACCTAAAGGATTATTAGGAACACATGTTCAATTTCTCATTAATGCAATTATCTAATCAACCAATCACATGGCAGTTGCTTCAATGCATTTAGGGGTGTGGTCCTGGTCAAGACAATCTCCTGAACTCCAAACTGAATGTCAGAATGGGAAAGAAAGGTGATTTAAGCAATTTTGAGCGTGGCATGGTTGTTGGTGCCAGACGGGCCGGTCTGAGTATTTCACAATCTGCTCAGTTACTGGGATTTTCACACACAACCATTTCTAGGGTTTACAAAGAATGGTGTGAGAAGGGAAGAGCATCCAGTATGCAGCAGTCCTGTGGGAGAAAATGCCTTGTTGATGCTCGAGGTCAGAGGAGAATGGGCCGACTGATTCAAGCTGATAGAAGAGCAACTTTGACTGAAATAACCACTCGTTACAACCGAGGTATGCAGCAAAGCATTTGCGAAGCCACAACACACACAACCTTGAGGCGGATGGGCTACAACAGCAGAAGACCCCACCGGGTACCACTCATCTCCACTACAAATAGGAAGAAGAGGCTACAATTTGCACAAGCTCACCAAAATTGGACAGTTGAAGACTGTAAAATTGTTGCCTGATCTGATGAGTCTCGATTTCTGTTGAGGCATTCAGATGGTAGAGTCAGAATTTGGCGTAACCAGAATGAGAACATGGATCCATCATGCCTTGTTACCACTGTGCAGGCTGGTGGAGGTGGTGTAATGGTGTGGGGGGTGTTTTCTTGGCACACTTTAGGCCCCTTAGTGCCAATTGGGCATCGTTTAAATGCCACGGCCTACCTGAGCATTGTTTCTGACCATGTCCATCCCTTTATGACCACCATGTGCCCATCCTCTGATGGCTACTTCCAGCAGGATAATGCACCATGTCACAAAGCTCGAATCATTTCAAATTGGTTTCTTGAACATGACAATGAGTTGACTGTACTAAAATGGCCGCCACAGTCACCAGATCTCAACCCAATAGATCATCTTTGGGATGTGGTGGAACGGGAGCTTCGTGCCCTGGATGTGCATCCCACAAATCTCCATCAACTGCAAGATGCTCTCCTATCAATATGGGCCAACATTTCTAAAGAATGCTTTCAGCAGCTTGTTGAATCAATGCCACGTAGAATTAAGGCAGTGCTGAAGGCGAAAGGGTCAAACACAGTATTAGTGTGGTGTTCCTAATAATCCTTTAGGTGAGTATATATATATACACACCGGTATATATATATTCACACAGATCAGGCATAACATTATGACCTAATTTTGTTTTGGTCCCCTTTTTGCTGTCCTGCTCAGCCCTGACCCGTTGAGGCATGGACTCCACTAGACCCCTGAAGGTGTGCTGTGGTTTCTGGAATCAAGATGTTAGCAGCTGATCCTTTAAGTCCTGTAAGTTGTGAGGTGAAGCCCACATGGATCAGACTTGTTTGTTCAGCTCATCCCACGGATGCTCGATTGGATTGAGATCTGGGGAATTTGGAGGCCGAGTCAACGCCTCAAACTCGTTGTGCTCCTCAAACCATTCCTGAAGGATTTGTGCTTTGTGTCAGGAGCATTATCCTGCTGGAAGAGCCACATCCACCAGGGAATATTCACGTGCCACTGTTGGTGCTTTCGGCGGGGTCAGGGGTCAGCATGGGCACCCTGACTGGTCAGCGGCTATGCCGCCCCATACTCAACAAACTGAGCTGCTCTGTGTATTCTGACAGCTTTCTATCAGAACCAGCATTAACTTCTGGAGCAGTTTGAGCTCCAGTAGCTCGTCTGTTTGATCGGACCACACGGGCCAGCCTTCGCTCCCCACGGTCATCATTGAGCCTTGGCCGCCCATGACCCTGTGGCCGGTTCTCCACTGTTCCTTCCTTGGAGCACTTTTGATAGATACTGACCACTGCAGACCGGGAACAGCCCACAAGAGCTGCAGTTCTGGAGATGCTCTGACCCAGTCGTCTAGCCGTCACAATTTGGCCCTTTGTCAAACTCACTCAAATCCTTACGCTTGCCCATTTTTCCTGCTTCTAACACATCAACTTTGAGGACAAAATGTTCACTTGCTGCCTAATATATCCCACCCACTAACAGGAGCCGTGATGAAGAGATCATCAGCGTTATTCACTTCACCTGTTAGTGAAGCGAATAAGCTATCAAAATCCAGTGTTCTGTATTTTGCGTACGTGAGTTTTTGTTGTAGATAGCTATAAAAAAAAATGAAACTAAAAATAAAAAAAAGGTGTACTGTGCTAATTAATTGAGATTTCTTACAGCTCTTACAGGTTGTTGGCCTTGTTTGTTTCGTTGCTTCTATTGCTCTCCCCTTTTTTGTAAGTCGCTTTGGATAAAAGCGTCTGCTAAATGATTAAATGTTAAAAATGTTAAATATTAGTGGTCATAGTGTTATGCCTGATCGGTATACACACACACACACACACACACACACACACACACACACACACACACACACACACACACACACACACACACACACACACACACACACACACACACGTATGTTTGTGTATTTATTCTTTGATTTCAATGATAATGCCAGTTGACTGTACAGAATAATTCTCACTCAACAGGATAATCATTTTATATCATATATTAAACATTTTAACAAAATTGGACAAGGGCCTGAGTTTCACACCATAGCAACAGCAGGTGCCACATTGAAATCTGTAACAACAGTAGCCATAACAACAGCACCTGCAAAAGGACTAGCAACAGAAGTCATAGCAACAGCATCCCTGACATCAACAGCATCTGTCTGTGTTTGCGTCTGTTTCTCGCGACACTTACAGCAAGTTTCAGCAGACGTTCAACTATTCTAGTGAAATCCATGTCCTGTTAAAAGAGACAGAGACTCGTATGATTAATTAGTAGATACAAATAATAAAGATAAAAACTACATGCTAAAAAAGCATTACAATATTGGTGTTTATCATCTCATATTATTTTCTGACTGTTATTTCCTATGTCAGGCTAGAAGATTAAATTCAGATTGTACCTGAAAGGGTTTCATTGAGTTCTGAATTGTGGGAACCATCCACTATCAGAAGACAAAACAGAGTCATTAAAACATCACGTCACATATATAAATAACCTCTGTTGTCTGATTGATTCTTATCATACCTGCTGTATTAATCCGACCATTAACTGCATTAAAAACAGCTGCAGAAAGAAAGACACGTGTGAAATTCAGCAGATACATCGCCTTTCTTCTGCTCTCTTAAACTGTCTCTCACCATCTCAAGCAGACGGCGCAGTAAAAAACGCTTCCGTATCCGGGGAGACCGCGGGAAATTCAGCTCGTAGCACAGAGTCGGAGCGAAAATGAAGTAATAAATGTCTGTAAAAATAATTAAATAAATGATGTCCATTTTCATTACTAATGACCAGAAATTTATGGAAGCTTGTTTCTGCCATGGAATAAAAAAAATAAAAACTAATTGCAACATTTTATCTCACAATTGTGACTTTTTTTCTAGCAATTCCTAGTTAATGTGGATCATGACATGCAGACAAATATATATATATACAGTACTGAGCAAAGTTCTTAGGCACGTTAGTATTTTCACCCCCAAAATGTTTGTAAGCCAGTTATTTATATATTTTGCAATAGTTTGTCAGTAGGTAATTTCTGAATATCCACACGGAGATCTAATCCCACTATCATTGAGTCCGTCTGGGATTACATGAAGAAACTGAGACAAAATCCACAAGAACTGCCACAACATCTCCAAGACGCTTGAAGAAACTCCTGCAAAGCTCCAGTACTGTGAACAGTTTCAGACACTTGAGTAAAATGCTGTAAAGTGAGAATGCTTTCAAAAATAATGTCATAAATAGATTTTGTTTATCAATGAACTCCTAATAGCTAAATCAAATTAGTGTTTGGTGTTTTAAACATCTTTTGTCCTTGTACACTTGCTCATAGTTTCTCAGGGAGCTTTGCAGGAGAGTGATCAGGAGAGTGAGAGATCAGCTGTTGTCAGACTTATTGCAATTAATGGCAAAATAAATATTTGAAAATGTAAACTGATATTACCTACTGACACACTATTGCAAAATATAGAAATAACTGGCTTACAAACATTTTGGGGGTGAAAATACTAACGTGCCTAAGACTTTTGCTCAGTATTCTATCTATCTATCTATCTATCTATCTATCTATCTATCTATCTATCTATCTATCTATCTATCTATCTATCTATCTATCTATCTATCTATCTATCTATCTATCTATCTATCTATCTATCTATCTATCTATCTATCTATCTATCTATCTATCTATCTATCTATCTATCTATCTATCTATATCATGGCCACAAATTACGAATTTATACATTTTGCAAATTCATTCCCTCGTTTTACTTAATCATGGCCATGTTTTCCTAATTTGTTCCCTTGTTTTACTTAAAGCTACACTGTGTAACTTTTTTAGTTTATTCTTAGCTAAAAACACTAACTATAATGTATATTTACTTCTTTCAAGTAATAAAGTATTCTCGTAAGTTTATAATATGCCATTGAAAACACATACGGGTGAGGGGTTCGAATGCCGGTCGCCATGTTGCCCCTCCATCTTGAAAGTACAGTAGCCAAAGAGGGACATACCCGTAAAGTCAAGCTTCGCCTTTCGCGTTTTAACACTCGATGGCACCGTGTCGAATGTGAAGAGGGGGATTGCCATGTTAATCTTGGACTAAATCAGCCACCGTAGGAGTTAAAACGAAATCAGAATTGAGAGGAACAGAAACTATTTTTCCCTGGATGGTCCCTTTCACTGCTAGATGGGGGAAAATATCACACAGTGTAGCTTTAAGCATGGCCATGTTGTACAACGTGGCCACGATTTAGTTGAATGAGGGAACGAATGAGTAAAACGTGCTGATGTATTAGTAAGTCGTGGGAATGAATTGTTAACTCATATTTTCATCTCATATTTACTAATATATCATATTTTTTCCCTACTTGCCATGTCTACGTAAGTTTATATCTCACAATTCAGACTTTTTTCTCTGAATTGTTAGATACAGTATAAACTCACATTTGCCTTTTTTATGTTGTCATTCTGTGGTGGAAACAAGCTTCTATAGCAATTCCTCCATAACTGAGAGTTATCAAACTCTCCATCAGGATGAGTCAATGTAATGACTGAAGAGACTGACCTCTGTGTGTGAGGTTTCCCGGATAGGTCACGTGTGTGTACTCGGTTGTGCCGTTGGCTTTGTGCACAGATGGGCCTACGGGAGAAAGTTGAACATTAACACACAGAATACACACCTATCTCTGCCAAGAGACCAAAAACAACAAAAACACAATGACAGGACTCACTGATCATGCAGAAACTTGAACTTCATCAACACGTGTTGTTGGCTTAACATTTGAAAGTTAGTTTTAAATTTGAAGGTTATATAAATACTATAGATAGTCAACTACAAGTAAATTGAATTCTCGTGTCATTTAGTGATCTAAGCCCTACTACTCTGTATGAAATGTAACTAAAACAAAGATGAATGCAGTGCTGGAATAACATATCAGACTTTACAGATACAAGGATTTATAAATCACAGGTGCTACGTGAGAGATAGGAGGACAGCTGTTGGTGTACGCCTACACATTTTGCAAATCAGTGCAAATCCAAACAATGCATTCATATGAATGGTGATAAGTGCATTATGCTCTAATCCATGCTGCACTTGCATTGCGTTTTAATTGCGTATCTAGAAGTTTTTGCATTTATGCCTTGTGTGTTTCAGTAAAACCTGCCACAGATTTTTTTTAAATTTTGCAAGCTATAATGCAATCATAACAATGCATTAATAGAGATATTGCTAAATTCACTGCTAAAGCCAATGTTAACTCTAATGCATGTTGTGTGTTCCAGAAAGCATGTGCTAATGGGGACGTGTTTGCCGTCGGGTGTGATCTGTTTAGCAGGGCCTGATGTCTGTGTGTGTTGGACTCACAGGAGTGCGAGCGAGACAGGGTGCGGGCTTTGACGTGTCTGATTTCTCGGCACCATTTGTTGACGTCTCTGTAGGAGTACAGCTTCAGGAAGATAAGGGTGAAGACGCTCAACGCCACAACACCACCCACTGCACATGGAAAAATAGACAGTTTAGACACAAGACATGTTAAACAGTGATAGACTGTGGTGAGTAATGCCACAAAACAACGTGATCACTGTCAGACTGATACAGAATTATTGGCCCCCTTGGTAAATATGATCAAAGATGGCTGTAAAAATAAATCTGCATTGTTTATTACTTTGATCTTACATTTAAAAAAAAATCACAAAATTCGAACCTTTCGTTAAAGTAAAACAATTAAAAGTCGGGGGGGGAATCATTATGAAATAAATGTTTTCTCCAAAACACATTGGACACAATTATTATTGGCACCCCTAGAATCTTTATGAGTACAATATCTCTGAAGAATATTCCCATTCATTACGTTTATTTAGCACATCAGGGTGACTAGAAACATGAAGTTGTCCAGCTATGACTTCCTGTTCTACAAGAGTATAAATATGAGGAAACGCAAAGGCCAAATTCCCTTAATCATCATAACAATAGGAGTAAAACCACAGAATATAGTTCTGTTGAGCACCAAAAGATTGTTGAGCTTCACAAAAAAGAAAGTGTCTTAAAGAAAACAGCTAAAGCATTTAAAATCCCCATTTCCACCATCAATAATTAAGACGTTTAATCATCTAAAGATGTTCTGAATCTGCCTGGAAGAGGATGTGTGTCTATATCCTAACGTGTGTGTTTATCGTTCTAATGCACGAGAGGACAAAGTGGACAAAGACTATCTAAGATCACAGATGGAGAATCACAGAGATTAGTTGAGTCTTGGGGTCAGAAAGCCTAAAAAATGATCAAACAGCTCCTATATCACCACATGTTGTTTGGGAGGGATTCAAGAAAAATCCTCCTCGCTCATCCAGAAACAAACTCCAGCATATTCAGTTCACACGGGACCTGGTTCTGTGGTCAGGTGACATTAAAAAGAGCTTTTTGGCAGCAAACCCTCCAGGTGCAAACAGGGATCAAAAGTACCCCATGTCCACAGTTAAAAACACAGCTGGTTCTTAAATGTTTAGGATCTGTTTTTCTGTAGGAGGTCCCGGACATTTTGTTCAGACACACGGTATCATGGATTTTAGCAAACACAAACAGATAAAAAATCAAAACCTGATGACCTCTGCAAGAAATCTTATAATGGGCCGGGGTTGGATCTTCCATCAGGACAGTGTGATCCAAAACAAACAGTGTCAAAACAGTACTGACTTTAAAAAATCAGAGAACCGCAGCGCAGAAGAGAACTGAGTCTTTATAAAAGCCTTACGAGGCAGAAATAGTCCTCACTTTAGATGAGCTCACAGAAAGAGTTAACTGACAACTACTAAATGTTTTATAACTACCTGAATTAATCATGAACTACAGTAGAAATACATATTAATAAAGCGTTTATTAATACACTGAGTAACTATTACTATATGTCTAAATAATATGATACATAAATGTACATTTTAAATAGTTTATTAACCCTTTACTTACACTTTCTAAATGATCATATGAACCACTGACAAGTTTTATATTTAGTCAGAGAGCTTATGTAAGTATATGCACACTATACTGCCCTTGTCCAGACAGTGTTGGGTAAGTTACTCTGCATAAGTAATACATTTTTAGTTATTAATTACATCTTTAATAGTGTGATTAGATTACTGTACAAATTACTCTCTCCAAAAAGTGACTTTTAATTACTAATTACTTTCTAAATCCTATCAACCTCGATCAGTAGGTATGACATAAAACGACTCCAATTAAATAACACTACATAAATTATTTTTATAAAGTGACCAAAGTATTACAAATGTGAGAAGATACATACAAACATGCATATTAAAGTTAGACTTGAAATTTTGATGTTAATTCCAGTATTATATTATATATAATTGTTCTACAGTCTATACACAGTATTTTAATTAAGTTACATCAGGAGTAACTGTAATTAAATTACAGAAAAAATACCTTACTTTACTTTTTCAAGGGAAGAGTAATAAAATTACAGTAACAAATTACTTAGTAACTAGTTACACCCAACACTGTGTCCAGAAAGGGAATAAAAACATCATCACAGTAGTCCATATGAGACATCAGTGGGTTAATTAGAGTCTCTTGAAGCATCCAAAATACATTTGGGTCCAAAAATAACAAAAACTACGACTTTATTCAGCATTGGCTTCTCTTCCGCACTTGTGTTCAATCCTCTAATAAAGATTCAAACGGTTATGAATCAGCGAATTGATTCATGATTCGGATCGCGTGTCAAACTGCTGAAATCACGTGACATTGGCGATCCGAATCATGAATCAATTCGCTGATTCATAACCGTTCTAATCTTTATTTGAGGATTGAAAACAAATGGGGAAGAGAAGACAATGCTGAATAAAGTCGTAGTTTTTGTTATTTTTGGACCCAAATGTATTTTGGATGCTTCAAGAGACTCTAATTAACCCACTGATGTCTCATATGGACTACTGTGATGATGTTTTTATTCCCTTTCTGGACATGGACAGTATAGTGTGCATACACTTAGATACGCTCTCGGACTAAATATAAAATATCTTAAACTGTGTGTGAAGATGAACGGAGGTCTGACGGGTGTGGAACGACATTAGGGCGAGGAGTTAATGACAGACATTTCATTTTTGTGTGAACTAACCCTTTAAAGGTGTTGGTATGAACATGTGCACAGAGACGGAGGTCGTTTGTAATACCTGGGGTCATAGAAGTCACACAGAGAACCGTGACAGCTGGGAAAAATAAAAGAGCTGCAAGATTGACGCAATGAAGGAATGTCCCGGTACCCTCCGAGATGCAGCCCTGGAAATGAAATTAGACGCCTTCATTAAAATGAAACACATTTGTACTATGAGACACACTGTATGAAGTCATCAGTGTAATTGTAAGCCTCTCAGTAACGGCCCATGTCTGTAATCACACAGTTCATTCCCAGCATGCAACTCACCACGGATAGCTTTCTCTCTGTGTACAAAGCTGCCATTATAAACACGTTGGAAACTGAAAAAGCAAACAGATTAGACACGGCATATTGAACCGAGCATGCATGAAATATCGACGTGAATTATTATGATATAACATTATGCATGATGACAGAAAGCATAAATGCGCTGTGAAATGATGTCTTCAGCATGAGCCGCTCTGCGAGTCTCTGCTGATGGTCCCAAAGCAACAAAACACACTCCACGCAATCATCTTACCAATGATCAGGCACAGAGCCGGCCAGCTGTAGGGGTCCTTCAGGAACAGAGAGATGATCTGGATGGGATCCACCAGAATGCCATATCTGAAGACATTTAGATGCATTACTAATGAGAAGCCTCACTTTGTTAAATGTGTTAAATGAACGTTACTGTCAGTTTTGCATCATATTTAATCACGTGTGTTAGATGTGCACGCTGTGTTAGATTCCTGTAAGCATCGATCAGACTAATGTAAATCTTATAGTGCGGTCACTTGATTATATTTCTATTGGTGTTTTCCTGACCAATGCTGACCTTTTGCTGGACCGTTCCCACCTGGTGGAATGACCTGCCGATCTCAATTCACACAGCTGAATCTGACCAATAAACACTAGCACTTAACTATCCAATAAAATGTTCTGTTCGTTTGTCTATTAAAAAAATAATAATAATTGTACTGTGCTCGATTAACTCAGACTTCTTACAGCTCTTACAGGTTGTTGGCCGTGTTTGTTTCGTTGCTTCTATTGCTCTCCTCTTTTTGTAAGTTGCTTTGGATAAAAGCACTATGTTTATAATATAACTATGTTTGTTTAAATGTTGATGATTTACATCAGCATAATTATATTATAACACACATACAGTGCAAACACACACACACACACACACACACACACACACACACACACACACACACACACACACACACACACACACACACACACACACACACACACACACACACACACACACACACACACACACACACACACACACACACACACACACACACATACATATAGTTAAATTAAATAATGTTATATCCTACATATAAAATTGATTTCAGCCATAGGCCAAATATAATATTGTAATATTTAATATAAATAACAAATAATTATTAATAATCTTAAAATTTCTAAAGATAAGCTCTAACAAACATTTTTGAATGTAATTTGCTATTTTTTAATAAATGTTTCATATAATTATGCTTTAAATGTTGATTTACTTCAGCATAATTATATTCATAATTCTTTATTGAAATATATTTTATTATAATTATTATAATTTTATATATACATACACACATACATACATACAGTACATATACAGAATATACTGTATATCATTAAATTAAATAGTGTGATATCATATATATCCAGGGGCGTAACTATAGACAGTGCAGGCAGTGCAGCCGCACTGGGGCCCGTGCGGCAGGGGGGCCCGCAGCGCACACGGGCCCATGCCCACATTGCAAACGTGCCCCTGGCGACAAAGTGACTCCGTAGAATATTGTGACACTCACATTTCAAATGAAAAGCACTGGTTTCAGATTTCACACGGCTGTCGCGCTCTACCGTCACGCTTAGGATAGGCTACTGAGTCTGACCACCTTTTTCAGCATGTGAGCGAAGAACACAGTTGCGTGACGCTCCGCTAGATATTCCGCTCTATGCCAGTGAGCTCCACAATTCACTATAAAATATGAATTATTTGATTTAAATCTAGCGATTTCAAGCTTTCTTTAGACATATGTTTCATGTTTATGTCATGTATTCACCGAGTTTCAGATTCTCGCAGATAGAAAGCGCACGTTTTTTATTTATTTTATTAAAGCACAAAGTTTTGTTGTTATGTGAGTGTACACAAATAAAAGTAGACAATTAATAGTTTATAATTATGTCTCACATTTATCTGTATGGCCAAAAATTACGGAGTATTGCGAGTTATAGGCTATCCCCCGTCATGACTCGTGATGGGGAAAAAACAGCCGGTGCGTTCTTCAGCCAGAGGGTTAAAGAAACCGAAGCCTATTTAGTTTCATATTTATGTTTAAATAATTGCCCATAATATAATTTATTATTATTATTATTATTATTATTATTATTATTATTAATTATTTTAGGGATGCATCAAATATTCGGCCGAAAATGGACCATGTGCATTCTCGGTGCATTCTTGGCCGAAAGCCTTTCATCACCGAAACAATATACGTCCGAAATGTGATGACGGAAACAGAAACCGCGACCTGCGTGCTGGTCTAAAGATGTGGTTCATCTCACATCTGATGACACATCTATGGGTTGTAACTTGAAAATAATACTTTGTTTATGTTTCTCTGGATTGATACACGCAAGGGCTCCTCAGTGATACACTAACACCAGCGATTATAAAAGAAAAATGTGGGCAAAACGGTCTCTCTTTATAAACTTTGTTCAATGCATGCGAGTGCTGCCTTAGGTTGGAATATGGACAGTCATTTTCACCATCATCACCCGCGTGTAGTGCCAGAAGACGCGAATGAGAACATCTGTCTCTGTGCACTCATCTGAAAGCGCGCAGTCTCACATCGTGCGCATATAGATTTCTCTTACAAGTCTTGCGTTTGAACGGACAAACTCACAAAAAAGTAGCCTATGTCAACATGTCCATCTTGATGAGTCTCTAGTAATATTGTTATCTACTTTTTTGGCCTTCAGAACATCTTAAAATGCACATATGGAGATCCTAGGAAGCTAAATTTTCTCGGGGGAGCATGCCCCCCAACCCCCCTAAATAACTCACATTTGGAACCTTCGTGATTATAAAACAGTGTCTTTTTTACGATTAAGGGATGTAGGCCCTACATTACGGTGACACAGAATAAGCCATTAATATTTGATTTGTAAATAATAATAAACAACCGATATCCTGATATAGAAATGAAACCTAAACCTAAAGTGTTACATGCTAGGTTAGGGGGGGGCCTACTGCATAGCCTGCACTGGGGCCCATCATTAGTAAGTTACGCCACTGTATATATCAAATGTATACAGTTCATATGCAGTGCATATATATATATATATATATATATATATATATATTATGGTTCAGTTGTGTGCGATCTATCTTTAATAACACGATGTTTTAAATTAATATATGAATTGTGTATATATATATATATATATAATTAAAAAAATCTTTTTTCTTCTTCTTTTTTTCTGAAAAATGCATACTATTATCGGTTACATAATCAAGACGTTGCAATATAAAGTATCAATTTGTTTATGTTACAGATTTTCTTTATCAATTTCAAATAATTTATTTCTTATTTATTAAATATTATGTAAAATAAATATAAATGTTAGAAATTATGTGTTTTTACTATCGTTCAATTAAATAATGTGATATAATATACTGTATATCATATTTATATCAGCCATAGGCCAAATATAATATTGTAATATTTAATATAAAAAAACTAATGATTATTAATAATCTTAAAAAATCTAATTTATTGCTAAAAAAACATTTTTGAATGTAATTTGCTGCTGATGTTTGTTAGTGAAAGTGTAACTTTTATTTGTGCTGGTTAGTGATTTGAGCAAATCTTTCCGAGACTGGGCTGAAGAATCCCAGAAGCTGAAGCTCATTCAACACCTGCTGGAAGAGGAGAATAGCGGAGCTTCCTCCCCTCTCAGGGCACGGCTCCGCGATTAGTCTACTGTATGCTCAACGTGTTTGCTTAATGACACCGTAACCAAAGACGTGCATTTAGTGTCCGCCGGGCATAGCCATTATCTGTCTTATTCAGATGGTTCAGCTGGATCATTAGCCAGAAATTAGCGAGTCACTGAGCATGAGAAATCACATTACCATAGCCGGCTAATTTATGAATTAAACAACAAATGATGTTAATGATATACTTACTTTATAAGGTTCTCCAGGACCAGCCGTGCATTGGACAGAACCTGGAAACAGAAACAAATAAAGCCATTTAATGCAACTGTGGTTCATTGGTATCAAACCCCTGAGGGAAAACAAGACTGACACTCCATCATTTAAATGACCTGGACGAGAACTGATGTTTAACTCAGAACTACAAATAATCAATTCAAAATTGAGAATTATGAATTATGAACTTGGATATGCAAATGATGAATTTAGAATTGCAAGAAAAATGTCAGAATTGAGAATTATGAACTCAGAATTGTGAATTATGAACTTAAAATGTTGAATTATAAACTCGGAATTGCGAGAAAATGTCAGAATTTTAGAATTATGAACTAAGAATCGTGAATTATGAACTCAAAACTGCAGAAAAATGTCAGAATTGTGAATTATGAAGTAAAAATTGTGAATTATGAACTCAGAATTGCAAATTATGAACTCAGAATTGCGAATTATGAACTCAAAATTGCGAATTATGAACTAAAAATTGTGAATTATGAACTCAGAATGACGAATTATGAACTCAAAATTGCGAATTATGAACTAAAAATTGCGAATTATGAACTAAAAATTGTGAATTATGAACTCAAAATTGTGAATTATGAACTCAGAATTGCGAATTATGAACTCAGAATTGCGAAATATGAACAAAAAATTGCAAATTATGAACTAAAAATTGTGAATTATGAACTCAGAATTGTGAATTATGAACTCAGAATTGCGAATTATGAACTCAGAATTGCGAATTATGAACTCAAAATTGCGAATTATGAACTAAAAATTGTGAATTATGAACTCAGAATGACGAATTATGAACTCAAAATTGCGAATTATGAACTCAAAATTGCGAATTATGAACTAAAAATTGTGAATTATGAACTCAAAATTGTGAATTATGAACTCAAAATTGTGAATTATGAACTCAGAATTACGAATTATGAACTCAAAATTGCGAATTATGAACTAAAAATTGTGAATTATGAACTCAGAATTACGAATTATGAACTCAGAATTGTGAATTATGAACTCAGAATTGTGAATTATGAACTCAGAATTGCGAATTAACAACTAAAAATTGTGAATTATGAACTCAAAATTGCGAATTATGAACTAAAAATTGTGAATTATGAACTTAAAAATGTCAGAATTCCGAATTATTAACTAAGAATTGTGAATTATGAACTCAGAATTGCGAATTATGAACTCAAAATTGCGAATTATGAACTCAAAATTGCGAATTATGAACTAAAAATTGTGAATTATGAACTCAGAATTGTGAATGATGAACTCAGAATTGCGAATTATGAACTCAGAATTGCGAATTATGAACTCAGAATTGCGAATTATGAACTCAAAATTGCGAATTATGAACTAAAAATTGTGAATTATGAACTCAGAATGACAAATTATGAACTCAAAATTGCAAATTATGAACTCAAAATTGCGAATTATGAACTAAAAATTGTGAATTATGAACTCAAAATTGTGAATTATGAACTCAAAATTGTGAATTATGAACTCAGAATTACGAATTATGAACTCAAAATTGCGAATTATGAACTCAGAATTACGAATTATGAACTCAAAATTGCGAATTATGAACTCAAAATTGCGAATTATGAACTCAAAATTGTGAATTATGAACTAAAAATTGTGAATTATGAACTCAGAATTACGAATTATGAACTCAAAATTGCGAATTATGAACTAAAAATTGTGAATTATGAACTCAGAATGACGAATTATGAACTCAAAATTGCGAATTATGAACTCAAAATTGCGAATTATGAACTAAAAATTGTGAATTATGAACTCAGAATGACAAATTATGAACTCAGAATTGCGAAATATGAACAAAAAATTGCAAATTATGAACTAAAAATTGTGAATTATGAACTCAGAATTGTGAATTATGAACTCAGAATTGTGAATTATGAACTCAGAATTGCGAATTATGAACTCAAAATTGCGAATTATGAACTAAAAATTGTGAATTATGAACTCAGAATGACGAATTATGAACTCAAAATTGCGAATTATGAACTCAAAATTGCGAATTATGAACTAAAAATTGTGAATTATGAACTCAAAATTGTGAATTATGAACTCAAAATTGTGAATTATGAACTCAGAATTACGAATTATGAACTCAAAATTGCGAATTATGAACTAAAAATTGTGAATTATGAACTCAGAATTACGAATTATGAACTCAGAATTGTGAATTATGAACTCAGAATTGTGAATTATGAACTCAGAATTGCGAATTAACAACTAAAAATTGTGAATTATGAACTCAAAATTGCGAATTATGAACTAAAAATTGTGAATTATGAACTTAAAAATGTCAGAATTCCGAATTATTAACTAAGAATTGTGAATTATGAACTCAGAATTGCGAATTATGAACTCAAAATTGCGAATTATGAACTCAAAATTGCGAATTATGAACTAAAAATTGTGAATTATGAACTCAGAATTGTGAATGATGAACTCAGAATTGCGAATTATGAACTAAGAATTGCGAATTATGAACTCAGAATTGCGAATTATGAACTCAAAATTGCGAATTATGAACTAAAAATTGTGAATTATGAACTCAGAATGACAAATTATGAACTCAAAATTGCAAATTATGAACTCAAAATTGCGAATTATGAACTAAAAATTGTGAATTATGAACTCAAAATTGTGAATTATGAACTCAAAATTGTGAATTATGAACTCAGAATTACGAATTATGAACTCAAAATTGCGAATTATGAACTCAGAATTACGAATTATGAACTCAAAATTGCGAATTATGAACTCAAAATTGCGAATTATGAACTCAAAATTGTGAATTATGAACTAAAAATTGTGAATTATGAACTCAGAATTACGAATTATGAACTCAAAATTGCGAATTATGAACTCAGAATTACGAATTATGAACTCAAAATTGTGAATTATGAACTCAGAATTACGAATTATGAACTCAAAATTGCGAATTATGAACTCAGAATTACGAATTATGAACTCAAAATTGCGAATTATGAACTCAAAATTGCGAATTATGAACTCAAAATTGTGAATTATGAACTAAAAATTGTGAATTATGAACTCAGAATTACGAATTATGAACTCAAAATTGCGAATTATGAACTAAAAATTGTGAATTATGAACTCAGAATTGTGAATTATGAACTCAGAATTGCGAATTAACAACTAAAAATTGTGAATTATGAACTCAAAATTGCGAATTATGAACTAAAAATTGTGAATTATGAACTCAGAATTCCGAATTATGAACTCAAAATTGCGAATTATAGACTAAAAATAGCGAATTATGAACTTAAAAATGTCAGAATTCCGAATTATTAACTAAGAATTGTGAATTATGAACTCAAAATTGCGGAAAAATGTCAGAATTCCGAATTATGAACTCAGAAATGCGAATTATGATCTCAGAAATGCGAATTATGATCTCAGAAATGCGAATTATGATCTCAGAAATGCAAATTATGATCTCAGAAATGCGAATTATGATCTCAGAATTACAAATTATTAACTCAGAATTGCGAGTTATGAACAAAAATTTGCGAATTATGATCTAAAAATTGTGAATTATGAACTCAGAATTGTGAATTATGAACTCAGAATTGTGAATTATGAACTCAGAATTGTGAATTATGAACTCAAAATTGCGAATTATGAACTCAAAATTGTGAATTATGAACTCAGAATTGTGAATTATGAACTCAGAATTACGAATTATGAACTCAAAGTTGCGAATTATGAACTCAAAGTTGCGAATTATGAACTCAAAATAGCCAATTATTAACTCAAAGTTGCGAATTATGAACCCAAAGTAGCGAATTATAGACTAAAAATAGTGAATTATGAACTCAAAATTGCGAATTATAGACTAAAAATAGCGAATTATGAACTCAAAAATGTCAGAATTTAGAGTTATTTACTAAGAATTGTGAATTATGAACTCAAAATTGTGGAAAAATGTCAGAATTGCGAATTATAAACTAAAATTTGCAGAAAAATGTCAGAATTTTAGAATTATTAACTAAGAATTGTGAATTATGAACTCAAAATTGCGGAAAAATGTCAGAATTCCGAATTATGAACTCAGAATTACAAATTATGAACTCAGAATTGCGAATTATGAACAAAAATTTGCGAATTATGATCTAAAAATAGTGAATTATGAACTCAAAGTTGCGGATTATGAACTCAAAGTTGCGAATTATAGACTAAAAATAGTGAATTATGAACTCAAAATTGCGAATTATAGACTAAAAATAGTGAATTATGAACTCAAAATTGCGAATTATAGACTAAAAATAGCGAATTATGAACTCAAAAATGTCAGAATTTAGAGTTATTTACTAAGAATTGTGAATTATGAACTCAAAATTGCGAATTATAGACTAAAAATAGTGAATTATGAACTCAAAAATGTCAGAATTTAGAGTTATTTACTAAGAATTGTGAATTATGAACTCAAAATTGCGGAAAAATGTCAGAATTGCGAATTATAAACTAAAATTTGCAGAAAAATGTCAGAATTTTAGAATTATTAACTAAGAATTGTGAATTATGAACTCAAAGTTGCGGAAAAATGTCAGAATTCCGAATTATGAACTCAGAATTACAAATTATGAACTCAGAATTGCGAATTATGAACAAAAATTTGCGAATTATGATCTAAAAATAGTGAATTATGAACTCAAAGTTGCGGATTATGAACTCAAAGTTGCGAATTATAGACTAAAAATAGTGAATTATGAACTCAAAATTGCGAATTATAGACTAAAAATAGTGAATTATGAACTCAAAATTGCGAATTATAGACTAAAAATAGCGAATTATGAACTCAAAAATGTCAGAATTTAGAGTTATTTACTAAGAATTGTGAATTATGAACTCAAAATTGCGAATTATAGACTAAAAATAGTGAATTATGAACTCAAAAATGTCAGAATTTAGAGTTATTTACTAAGAATTGTGAATTATGAACTCAAAATTGCGGAAAAATGTCAGAATTGCGAATTATAAACTAAAATTTGCAGAAAAATGTCAGAATTTTAGAATTATTAACTAAGAATTGTGAATTATGAACTCAAAGTTGCGAATTATGAACTCAAAGTTGCGAATTATGAACTCAAAGTTGCGAATTATAGACTAAAAATAGTGAATTATGAACTCAAAATTGCGAATTATAGACTAAAAATAGTGAATTATGAACTCAGAAATAAAAAATGATGAACTCAGATTTGTGAATTATTAACTGAGAATTGTGAATTATATTAAATGTTATGCAATTAACTTTTAAGTTTTTATTTATTTATTTCTGTGGCGGTAAGAAGCTTCTATAGTTTTCTCATCTGGAATATATCACCAAAACATTTCTGGTTGGAAATCAGAACAATAAAAAAGTACTTTGTGTGTGAATCTGCTCTTTTGAAGATCATATGTTTAAACACAATAAAATATACTCTAAAATAGAAAGAACACACATTTGCCTCTGATGATTGTGTGTTATATCTACTAAAACCGCTTCTGAATACTGTCACGACACAAGCAGAGGTCAAAGTCTACAGCACAGCATGATCACCCTCTCCACAGCTGACCTCTGACCCTTCTCCTACAGTACATGGACCCACACACACTCCCCTATTGAATATTAACTTGTTTTGAATGTTAAATCAGATTTATTTGAACTGAATACGTTGTGTTTGGTCATTTCATTTGTTAAAAGGAAAAAAAAAAAAAAAAAAAAAACCCAAAGGCTGTCATTTTTAATCAAAAAACTAAAGGCCAGGAGACTTTGAACCACTTGTAACGATGACTACGGCAGAAGAAGAGGGTCATTTTAAAGGTCATCGGATTAGACCTGCGTTGGGAACGGTGCCAGACTCAAGCCTGACCTCATTAAAAGACTATCGCTAATTGATTTTGCACATAGATCCATGCTATGGTAATTACTTAAAGGCTGTAGGATACACACACACACTGAGAGAGAGAGAGAGAGAGAGAGAGAGAGAGAGAGAGAGAGAGAGAGAGAGAGAGAGAGAGAGAGAGAGAGAGACACTCAGACTCAAAGAGAGACTCGCACACACACACAATTAGTTAAAATCAACTGAAACATTGGATTTATTGATGGTAAATACATAAATCTGGATATTGTGCATTTAAAAACATTGAGTTTATGTTAAAACTGTCATCCAAATGAATGGAGCTTTTACTGTATATGTCTTCATGCACTGAAATCACATTGACTTTCTTCACCGATCAGGCATAACATTATGACCCCTGACAGGTGAAGTGAATAACACTGATGATCTCTTCATCACGGCTCCTGTTAGTGGGTGGGATATATTAGGCAGCAAGTGAACATTTTGTCCTCAAAGTTGACGTGTTAGAAGCAGGAAAAATGGGCAAGCGTAAGGATTTGAGCGAGATTGACAAGGGGCAAATTGTGACGGCTAGACGACTGGGTCAGAGCATCTCCAGAACTGCAGCTCTTGTGGGCTGTTCCCGGTCTGCAGTGGTCAGTATCTATCAAAAGTGCTCCAAGGAAGGAACAGTGGAGAACCGGCCACAGGGTCATGGGCGGCCAAGGCTCATTGATGCACGTGGGGAGCGAAGGCTGGCCCGTGTGGTCCGATCAAACAGACGAGCTACTGGAGCTCAAACTGCTCCAGAAGTTAATGCTGGTTCTGATAGAAAGCTGTCAGAATACACAGAGCAGCTCAGTTTGTTGCGTATGGGGCGGCCTAGCCGCTGACCAGTCAGGGTGACCATGCTGACCCCTGACCCCGCCGAAAGCACCAACAGTGGCACGTGAGCATCAGAACTGGACCACGGAGCAATGGAAGAAGGTGGCCTGGTCTGAAGAATCACGTTGTCTTTTCCATCGCATGGATGGCCGGGTGTGTGTGTGTGTGTGTGGCTTACCTGAGGAACACATGGCCCCAGGATGCACTATGGGAAGAAGGCGAGCCGGCGGAGGCAGTGTGATGCTTTGGCCAATGTTCTGCTGGGAAACCTTGGGTCCTCCATCCATGTGGATGTTACTTTGACACGCTCCACCTACCTAAGCATTGCTGAGACCATGTTCAGCCTTTCATGGAAACGGTATTCTGGTGGCTGTGGCTCTTCCAGCAGGATAATGCTCCTGACACAAAGCACAAATGCTTCAGGAATGGTTTGAGGAGCACAACGACGAGTTTGAGGCGTTGACTCGGCCTCCAAATTCCCCAAATCTCAATCCAATCGAGCATCTGTGGGATGAGCTAAACAAACAAGTCTGATCCACGGAGGCCCCACCTCACAACTTACAGGACAAGACTATCTGCTGCTAACATCTTGATTCCAGATACCACAGCACACCTTCAGGGGTCTAGTGGAGTCCACGCCTCGACGGGTCAGGGCTGAGCAGGGCAGCAAAACACAATATTAAGTCATGATGTTGTGCCTGATTGGTGTATAGCATCAGTTATAAACCTCAGAGCTCACAGTTGGTCTGTTATTGGTTATGATTAAAAAGTGATTTCTCTACGGAGAAACTCAATGAGAGTTTGACTCCAGCAGAAATCTCTCAAAAGCAGCCGCTTACTACTTGACTTTCATAATTATCCATTCAAAGCATTTTAGGATATTCCATGGGAATATGGTAGAAAAAAATGAGGTGAAATCTAAATCCCGCAGATCGTGTTTCAAAGTGAGGATTAATATTGGCTTCAGAACTGTGATTTGCTTTCCGTGGCTTTGAAGACGCTGCTCCATTTTCTCTGCGGTTCAGGGTGAAATAGATGTTTATTTTTAGAGGACGTGTGACATTTCTGAGCGTTCATTAAAGTAATCCCTGCAAGTGTTTGACTTTTCATTACTGCGGAGGAGAGGGACTCTGAGACTTTGACAGACTGAAATTGACTTGAAGGACAGCTTGTCTTTTGATTGACAGCTCATCATAAGTCTGACAGAGTTGTTGCATTAGCTTATGCATCTTCAGAATATCAAATGTGAGAGTTATTGACGCTTTATTAATAGGCTGGCAGGCTCTGTTAGTGGGTCAAAGGTCACTCTGGGACAGACAAAGATCTCTGATAAGAGTTCAGCGAGTTTTATTATATGCGGCAGCTATTATGATACTCCCACTGAACACTGAGATTTTATTGTTAGCTAATATTAAAACTATTAAACTTTCTTAATTGAAATAAGCTTTCTTAATCTTAAGTTTTATACAGCGTTGTTTTGTTTTATCAAAAATGTTATTAATAGCTTTAGTAATTTTAATAGTTTTACAAACTTTTTAAAGTAAACTAGAATCATTTTTTTGATAATTAAAACAGCTGTAATAAAGTATAATATTACATTAAAAAATTTAACTTTAAAAAGTTTGTTGAACTACTAAAACTATTATTTTTGATAAAACAAAACTAATAAAATAGATTATAATAAAAACTTATATACAGCTTTGTTTTAATTCTCAAAAATGTTTTAAAGTAAACAACTAAAATTACTAAAAATATTAAAATAAATTGATAATTAAAACAGCTGTAATAAAATATTATATTATATTAAAAACTTACAAAACATTTTTTGAAAAAAGTTGTAATAAGTTTTAACTATAAAAAAATATATTTTATAATTTAAACAAAGCTGTAATAAAATATATTATAATTAATTTATGATTTCATGATCAAAAATGTTTTTAATAATTTTAGTAATTTTAATTAATAAATTAATTTTATTTAATTAAAAATCATTTTCAGTAATTAATATATAACATAAATATTATTAACTTAAACCTAAAATACTTTTACATTTAACAAAATATCTCTGGCATCTAACTGAAATAAACAAGTTTAAGATGAAACTAAAATAAAATACTAAAACTGAACTGAAAATATAAATTCACATTATAGTGATATACAAATATAATAAAATTTACTGAAATAGTAGATAAAACAATTTTACTTAGATTTTTTAAAACTTGTATTGGCAACTAACTGAAATAAATAATATTAAATTAAACTGAAATAAAAATAAATTAAAGCTAAATAGATATTTTTTTTTATTTATTAAAATACAAAAAAAGCTAATTCAAAATACAAAAAATATGATATAAATAATACTAAACTAACAGCTAATAAAACAAGCATGGTGTTGCTCAGCAGACGAGTCTGAGCTCTCTTTGTCAACATGAGATGAACGCATTAAAGCTCAAGCAGTGATGCCATGCCGCTTCTCTAGAGAGGAAAGCAAACAGAGCGAGTGAGCGGAGGAATAAACTCCCTCTGGGTTTAATGTGCTAACCCACGTGAATCCAGGCTGTCACAACACCTCCGGTGAAACTTCAGCACTGTTTTCAGTGTGTGTTCTGGAGCGGCTGGAGCCTGGCATTGTGTTGCATGTCATATGATTATCTGAGAGCGGAGCCGAGGGTAAAGGTCAAACTCTTACTCAATCCCACTGACTTCACAACAGCTCTGAATGAACTTGACGCGGGTGACCGAGATGATGAAGGGCGAACAGTTTTTTCTGATCATATTTGCTGAATTACTAGATGTTTCCTCCTCGATTTTAGTCGTTCTAGATCATCTGAGGGCAAACAGGTGGAAGAGAGGACGGAAATAACCGGTGCGATCATACCAACAGTGTGTCTTTATTTATGTTCAGGTAACAGCCTGGGCCTAAACATAGAGCTGACAGTGTGAAGTCAAAACCTTCATTTTACATCTCCAAAACCAAAAATGTACCCCTCACAGATGCCATAAAGGGCAATATTAGCCGTATCGACCAAAACCACTTTTTGTATAAGGCTGTAAACAGTTTTTTCTGCTGATACAGATTTGACTGCCTTTTGGAGCCTGTCAGCGGCCAGTCGATGAATTAGTTTGAGTCACTTCCGTGTTGGATTCAAGATAAAGAAGCCGTTTTGTATGCACATAAACTATAAGTTATATCTTCAAAAAAAAAAATGAGCCCATGATTTATTCCCACTCAAGTCATCCTAGGTGTATATGACATTCTTCTTTCAGACAAATACAATCTGAGTTATAATAAAAAATCTATCCATCAAAAAAAGTGAATCTATCCATCAAAAAAAGTGAATCTATCCATCAAAAAAAGTGAATCTATCCGTCATAAAAGTGAATCTGTCCATCATAAAAGTGAATCTATCCATCAAAAAAGTGTATCTATCCAACATAAAAGTGTATCTGTCCATCATAAAAGTGTATCTGTCCATCATAAAAGTGCATCTATCCATCATAAAAGTGTATCTGTCCATCATAAAAGTGTATCTGTCCATCATAAAAGTGTATCTGTCCATCAAAAAAGTGTATCTATCCATCATAAAAGTGTATCTGTCCATCATAAAAGTGCATCTATCCATCATAAAAGTGCATCTATCCATCATAAAAGTGCATCTGTCCATCATAAAAGTGCATCTATCCATCATAAAAGTGTATCTATCCATCATAAAAGTGCATCCATCCATCATAAAAGTGTATCTGTCCATCATAAAAGTGCATCCATCCATCATAAAAGTGTATCTGTCCATCATAAAAGTGCATCTGTCCATCATAAAAGTGCATCTGTCCATCATAAAAGTGCATCTGTCCATCATAAAAGTGCATCTGTCCATCATAAAAGTGCATCCATCCATCATAAAAGTGTATCTGTCCATCATAAAAGTGTATCTGTCCATCATAAAAGTGCATCCATCCATCATAAAAGTGTATCTGTCCATCATAAAAGTGCATCTATCCATCATAAAAGTGTATCTGTCCATCATAAAAGTGCATCTATCCATCATAAAAGTGTATCTGTCCATCATAAAAGTGCATCTGTCCATCATAAAAGTGCATCTATCCATCATAAAAGTGTATCTGTCCATCATAAAAGTGCATCTGTCCATCATAAAAGTGCATCCATCCATCATAAAAGTGTATCTGTCCATCATAAAAGTGTATCTGTCCATCATAAAAGTGCATCTATCCATCATAAAAGTGCATCTATCCATCATAAAAGTGTATCTGTCCATCATAAAAGTGCATCTATCCATCATAAAAGTGTATCTGTCCATCATAAAAGTGTATCTGTCCATCATAAAAGTGCATCTATCCATCATAAAAGTGCATCTATCCATCATAAAAGTGTATCTGTCCATCATAAAAGTGTATCTGTCCATCATAAAAGTGCATCTATCCATCATAAAAGTGTATCTGTCCATCATAAAAGTGCATCTGTCCATCATCAAAGTGTATCTGTCCATCATAAAAGTGCATCTATCATTATAAAAGTGCATCTATCCATCATAAAAGTGCATCTATCCATCATAAAAGTGCATCTATCCATCCTAAAAGTGCATCTGTCCATCATAAAAGTGCATCCATCCATCATAAAAGTGCATCTATCCATCATAAAAGTGCATCTGTCCATCATAAAAGTGTATCTGTCCATCATAAAAGTGTATCTATCCATCATAAAAGTGCATCTATCCATCATAAAAGTGCATCTATCCATCATAAAAGTGTATCTGTCCATCATAAAAGTGTATCTGTCCATCATAAAAGTGTATCTATCCATCATAAAAGTGCATCTATCCATCATAAAAGTGCATCTATCCATCATAAAAGTGCATCTGTCCATCATAAAAGTGTATCTGTCCATCATAAAAGTGTATCTATCCATCATAAAAGTGCATCTATCCATCATAATAGTGCATCTATCCATCATAAAAGTGCATCTGTCCATCATAAAAGTGAATCTATCCATCCTAAAAGTGCATCTATCCATCATAAAAGTGTATCTGTCCATCATAAAAGTGCATCTATCCATCATAAAAGTGTCTATCTATCATAAAAGTGCATCTATCCATCATAAAAGTGCATCCATCCATCATAAAAGTGCGTCTATCCATCATAAAAGTGCATCTGTCCATCATAAAAGTGCATCTGTCCATCATAAAAGTGTATCTGTCCATCATAAAAGTGTATCTGTCCATCATAAAAGTGTATCTGTCCATCATAAAAGTGTATCTATCCATCATAAAAGTGCATCTATCCATCATAAAAGTGCATCTGTCCATCATAAAAGTGTATCTGTCCATCATAAAAGTGTATCTATCCATCATAAAAGTGCATCTATCCATCATAATAGTGCATCTATCCATCATAAAAGTGCATCTGTCCATCATAAAAGTGAATCTATCCATCCTAAAAGTGCATCTATCCATCATAAAAGTGTATCTGTCCATCATAAAAGTGCATCTATCCATCATAAAAGTGTCTATCCATCATAAAAGTGCATCTGTCCATCATAAAAGTGCATCCATCTATCATAAAAGTGTATCTATCCATCATTAAAGTGCATCTGTCCATCATAAAAGTGCATCTATCCATCATAAAAGTGCATCTGTCCATCAAAAAGGTGCATCTATCCATCATAAAAGTGTATCTGTCCATCATAAAAGTGCATCTGTCCATCATAAAAGTGCATCTGTCCATCATAAAAGTGCATCCATCCATCATAAAAGTGTCTATCCATCATAAAAGTGCATCTATCCATCATAAAAGTGCATCTGTCCATCATAAAAGTGCATCCATCCATCATAAAAGTGTGTCTATCCATCATAAAAGTGCATCTATCCATCATAAAAGTGCATCTATCCATCATAAAAGTGTATCTGTCCATCATAAAAGTGCATCTGTCCATCATAAAAGTGCATCCATCCATCATAAAAGTGCATCTATCCATCATATAACTGCTCCACACGGCTCCATGGGCTAGTTATTTTAGTCAATAAAGTTTAGAAGATGGCTATTTTTCTTACACAAATGCACCACGCACCACATAAGACCTTTATTTACCCCTGGAGCTGTGTGGAGCAGTTATATGATGGATAGATGCACTTTTATAACGGATAGACACTTTTATGGACTTCGAAAATGACTCAACAAGTCACTGCCATTATAAAGCTTGGAAGAGCCTGGACTTCTTTACTATAACTCAGATTGTGTTCTGAGAGAAGAAAGTCATATACACCTAGGATGACTTGAGGGGGAGTAAATCATGGGATTATTTTCATTTTTGGTTGATCTAACCCTATAAGTGAAGAAAAACAGCTGGGAGTGAATAGGATGTGTATCAGTATATTCGGTCTGTGCATTCGCTCTTAAAGAGACAGCAGCCTAATAAACCTGCTGCTGCTCGTGTTATTCATGTTAATCAAACAACAAATGTCAAAGAGAAAATCCCTCATAGGGTCAAAAAAAATCAATATATTTATTGTGATTATGATGTGTGTTATAGTTTGGCCATTGACTGGCGTGTCTGAGGAAACTCACCAGCATGACCACACACCAGTTGAGGATCCCTCTGTAGTTGCTGTAGCCGCTTGCTGAGCTGAGCAGCGACTCCTGCAGCTTGTGGCAGCTGAAGAGACAGATCATATGCATGTTAAAATGTGCATATGTATATCTGGTCTGGCATAATAGTTATTAAAGGCCTCAAACTACAGCCAGAAAAAGTGATCTTCAGCCATTTTTGACTGAAAATAAAGAAATATATATTCATCAGAATGGTCAAATCATGGTAAAGGTTTTTGCTCTTGCTCTGTGAACACAAAAAAAGGATCATGGACATGATTTGAAAAGGTTAAAGGATTAGTTCACTTCAAAACGAACATTTCTTTAAAAATTCTCACCCCTATCTCATGTCTTTCTTCAGTTGAAAAGAAGTTACGTTTTTTGAGAAAAACATTCCAGAATTTTTCTCCACATAATGGACTTCAATGGGAACCAACGGTTGTTTGTTGGGGACGTGGCCAGCGAGGTATTAAAAGCCTTGTGTGTTTGAAACATTTTGGCTAGAGAGAAGCAATTCAATTGACTGATAGACAACTACTCTGTAAGTGTTTGTGACTTTTCTCATTTGATTGTTTGTTCATTTGTTGTTGGATAAGTGTGTCTGTGTAGTGCTGAGGTGTGTATTATTAGTTTTGGTATATTCTCTGGGTGTGTGTGGGAGTTAGCATTTGTTGAGTTAGCATTTGTTTGGTCATTGCCACGTTGGAAGCGAGTTTGTTGGGGGCGTTCCCAGCTGCTTTCAATAACGATACTCAAGTGAGTATAAATAGCGTGATAGTCCGCGGAAGCGGCAGTGTGAAGCCCTCCTTGTGTGAAGACCGACGAGTGTAAAGACTTCTACTCTTCCCAGTGCAACTCCTCCCGAGCAAGGACCCCGGCAAGGCACTTGAGTATCATCTTCCTTTTCATTATTTGTGTTCGGCTCTAATTCCTATCTGGCCTTTTCACCATGTGCTTTCAAATCTCAACTATAACTACTAGCACTCGTAAATCACGCTCCGTACGCACGAGACGCCGTAATCCTAATAATTTGCGCTATATCCTAACATCCTCTGCTACTTTACTCTTTATTCCAATTGGTCTCTGGAATTGCCAGTCGGCTGTAAACAAAGCAGACTTTATTTCATCTATTGGGACTCATTCTCAGCTTAGCCTCATGGCCCTAACTGAGACCTGGATCAAACCAGAGGACACTGCCACTCCTGCAGCCCTCTCAAGCAATTATACTTTTTCACACACTCCTCGGCCTATTGGGAGGGGTGGGGGTACTGGTTTGCTTATCTCAAATGATTGGAAATTTGATCCATTACCGTCTCTACCGGCCAATTCATTTGAATCGCACTCAATCACTATTACTCACCCTGTTAAAATCCATGTGGTAGTGGTCTATCGTCCTCCAGGTCACCTCGGTAACTTTGTGGAGGAGTTGGATGTGTTACTTTCTAGCTTCCCTGAGGATGGCACTCCACTGATTCTGCTTGGCGACTTCAACATCCATCTTGATAAACACCTAGCTGCAGACTTCAGCACTCTACTGACTTCATTTGACCTTAAGTTAGTATCTACTACGGCTACTCACAGATCAGGTAACCAATTAGACCTGGTCTACACACGCAACTGCTCCACAGACAACACTTTAGTTACTCCATTACACACCTCAGACCACTTTCTCATCACTCTTAACCTCATACTGACTCCTGATACAAAACATACTCCTACACAGATTACCTTTCGGCGTAATCTACGCTCACTCTCTCCCTCTCGCCTATCCACTATGGTTTCATCTTCACTCCCTCCACCTGCTCAGTTCTCAGCACTGGACATTAACAGTGCTACTGACACTCTTTGCTCCACTCTAACATCCTCCTTAGACAGTTTTTGCCCCCTTTCATCCAGACCAGCCCGCCCCACCCCATCTGCCCCCTGGCTGTCTGAAGTTCTCCGTGAACATCGCTCTGGACTCAGGGCGGCAGAGAGGAAATGGCATAAATCTAAAAACAATACTGACCTTGCCTTTTATCAGTCTCTTCTCTCTTCTTTCTCTACAAATGTCTCCACTGCTAAAACAACATACTACCACAACAAAATCAACAATTGCTCTGACTCTCGCCAACTCTTTAAAACATTCTCCTCTCTCCTTTGTCCACCTCCTCCCCCTCCTTCATCAACTCTTACAGCTGATGACTTTGCATCATTTTTCACCAACAAAACAGCTCTCATTAGCAAACAGTTCTCCTCATCACTAACTGACACGCACATCTCAACAACTAACACGAACACGCTTCCATCCTTCTCTCCACTCTCCGAGGCAGATATTTCTAAACTCATCCTTTCCAATCACCCTACTACCTGTCCACTTGATCCTATTCCCACTCACCTCCTTCAGGCCATTTCTTCTTCAATCACTCCTGCACTCACTCACATTGTCAACACTTCTCTTCACACGGGAACCTTTCCCACAGCATTTAAGCAGGCTCGGGTAACCCCACTGCTTAAGAAACCCTCTCTGAATCCAGCACTTTTAGAAAACTACCGACCGGTATCCCTTCTGCCTTTCATTGCAAAGACCCTTGAGCGAGTTGTGTTCAATCAACTCTCTAGGTTTCTTGAACAGGACAACCTCCTAGACAACAACCAATCCGGCTTCAAAAGCGGCCATTCGACTGAGACGGCCTTGCTCTCGGTAACTGAGGCACTGAGACTGGCAAAAGCAGCTTCCAAATCCTCAGTGCTCATTCTGCTGGATCTGTCTGCTGCTTTTGACACAGTTAACCACCAGATCCTCCTGTCAACACTTAAGAGGACGGGGATCTCAGGATCTGCTCTCCAGTGGTTCAGGTCTTACCTCTCTGGTAGGTCCTACAGGGTGTCATGGAGAGGTGAAGTGTCTAAGTCTTATAATCTAGCTACTGGGGTTCCCCAGGGCTCAGTCCTTGGACCACTTCTCTTCTCCATCTACATGTCATCATTAGGTTCTGTCATTCAGAAACACGGCTTCTCCTATCACTGCTATGCGGATGACACTCAACTCTACTTCTCATTTCAACCAGATGATCCTACAGTCAGTGTTCGTATCGCTGCCTGTCTGACAGACATTTCTGACTGGATGAAAGAGCATCATCTTAAACTCAATCTTGCAAAGACAGAATTACTTGTTTTCTCAACCAACCCAGCACTTCATCAAAATTTCTCCATTCAGCTTGGTTCATCGACCATAACTCCATCAAGGACAGCAAGAAACCTTGGAGTTGTGATTGATGACCAGTTAAACTTCACTGACCACATTACTGCAACAGCCCGGTCCTGCAGATTTGCTTTATACAACATTAGAAAGATTAGACCCTTCGTATCAGAACAGGCTGCACAACTCCTGGTTCAAGCTCTTGTTCTCTCCAGACTGGATTATTGTAATGCTCTTCTGGCTGGGCTTCCAGCATGCACTATCAAACCCTTACAGCTGATCCAGAATGCAGCGGCGAGAGTGGTCTTTAATGAGCCGAAGAGAGCGCATGTTACGCCTCTCTTTATCAAACTGCACTGGTTGCCAATGGCTGCTCGCATCAAATTCAAGGCACTAGTTATCGCCTACAAAACAACCTCTGGCTCTGCACCAATATACCTAAATTCACTTGCTCAGACTTACACACCCTCCAAAAGCTTGCGTTCTGCGAGCGAGCGGCGCCTCGTGGTTCCATCCCAAAGAGGCATGAAATCGCTCTCACGGACATTTTCCTGGACCGTTCCCACCTGGTGGAATGACCTGCCGATCTCAATTCGTGCTGCCGAGTCTGTAGCCATTCTTAAAAAACATCTTAAGACACGTTTTCATTGGTTTATTGGTTCCGTTTGCACTTGACCAATACAGAATAGCACTTACTGATCACCACAGCAACGACCAAAAGCGCACACTCCTGGATCATATCTACGTCTCTCATCCGGATTTGTGCCTTCAGGCGGGTATGTTACATAGTTATCATAACTATCAGAATCCAGTGTTCTGTATATTGCGTACGTGAGTTTTTGTTGTAGATGGCTATTGCTGCGCGTTTAGCTAGAATACAAAACCAACCCATTGGGCCACTGAATCTGCATTAACGACAACAGCTGGGGCAACAGCCTTAGTCCTAATGGGTTGTAGCTATCTTAGCTATCAAAATCCAGTGTTCGGCACTTTGCGGACGTGAGTTTTTGTTGTAGATGTCTGTCTTTAAAAAAAAAAAAAAAAAAAAAAAAAAAAAAATGTTGTGTATTGTGCTAATTAATTGAGATTTCTTACAGCTCTTACAGGTTTTTGGCCTTGTCTGTTCCGTTGCTTCTATTACTCTCCCCTTTTTTGTAAGTCGCTTTGGATAAAAGCGTCTGCTAAATGATTAAATGTAAATGTAAATGTAAGATCCAAATCACTGCAGTTTCAGAGGAAGAGCTTCAGATATTTTCAAGAAAAATAAATAAAAATGTCTATACTTTTTAACCTAAATTGCTCATCTTGCGCTGCGAAGCGCCACAGATTGCGTAATCACGTCGGAAAGGTCACGTGACGTAGGCAGAAGTACCGCCCCTTCTTTACAAAGCGCTCGTGCGAAGACTAATACAAACATCCTTTGGCAAAAAAAGATAAAACAGCGATGTCGGGCGATTTTAGGTTGGGGATGAGGAGTTTTTTGCTAAAGGACGTTTTGCACGAGCGCTTTATAAAGACGGGGCGGTGCTTCCACTTACGCCACGTGAGCTTTCCGATGTGATTATGCAATCGTGGTGCTTCGCAGAGAGCAATTTAGGTTAAAAAGTATAGACATTTTTATCTTTCTTGAAAATGGCCGATGGTTTGTCTAGATCAGAATTATTCCTCGTTCTCTGAAGCTCTTCCTCTGAAACTGCAGTGATTTGGATCTTCAACCGTTGGTTCCCATTGAAGTCCATTATGTGGAGAAAAATCCTGGAATGTTTTCCTCAAAAAACGTAACTTCTTTTCAACTAAAGAAAGAAAGACATGAACATCTTGGATGAGATGGGGGGTAAATGATCAAGAAATGTTACTTTTGAAGTGAACTAATCCCTGACACTGAGTTTATGTGAGGACAAGCCAATGTGGAAATCAGTGATGAAATGCAGTACAGGACGAGAGCTCTCAATGTGTGTGAGTCTGAAAGGGTTGGTTGCTAAAGTTAAAAAAGACTTATCAGTTTTATCAATGATTTGAGTTGTGACCTTCACACCTTTACCTGAAGAGCTCTGTGTTTATCACACCTGGTTAGGGTTAATCTGAGCTATAGATGAAGTTCATTACATAGCTTTATTTTTCAGAACTGCCAAATTACTCACGTTACTTTCGCACAATTGCACGATACCGAGCGTATGCAGTGTATATGCAACGTTAAAGATTCGTAGAAACACCAGGATGGCCGACTACATTTGACAAATTTATCACTATAGAGCCATAAAATATTATGGTAGCACTTTAGTTTAGGGTCCAATTCTCACTATTAACTAGCTGCCTATTATCATGCATATCATTATATTGGCTGTTTATTATAAAGCACATATTAATGTGTTATTCTTCATGACCATATTCCACATTTAACCTAAAGTTAACAACTACCACCAACTAATTAATTAAGCAAAAATCAGTTAATAGTGTGAGTATGGAAGTAAAACTGTGCCACTGGATTTTGAATTCTAATTTTTAGCACTGAATTTTTTTACATCGAATTTTTAACACTGAATTTTATTTTGCATCTAAATCAGACTTTGAATTTTAAAAGCCATCGAATTTCTAGCACTGTTTTTTTTGCCTATGACATTTTTTCAATGTTTTAAAAAAATTCAGTGTAAAAAGAAATTCAACGTCTCAAAAAATTCAGTGTAAAAAAATTCAACGTCTCAAAAGATTCAGTGTAAAAAAAAATTATGTCTCAAAAGATTCAGTGTAAAATAATTCAACGTCTCAAAAGATTCAGTGTAAAATAATTCAACGTCTCAAAAAATTCAGTGTAAAAATATTCAGAGTCAACATCCGGGTAACCAAGGAGAAGCAATCGATCCCTGTATCAAATCATCCAACATCCAGCCAATCATTTACGCTCCATTGGTCATGTGACGCTGAAACAGTGCTGCGTTCCAGTTCGTTTTTATCATGCCCTTCACTCGCAAACTTCCCTCTGTCTCGTTCACTCGGATGTGCGTCATGCCTACGTTGCATGAGTGCCCACTACTGGCGGAAACTTTGCAAATGGACTGAACTGGAACTCCCTAAGCCCTTGATCACTTGGAATCCACTATGGAGTTGATTTATTATTTATTTTTTACCTTTACGAAATTGTTTAATGCAGCATTCTATATGTATATGGATGTGTTTGTGTTGTTTTAAATGTTTTTAAAAATAGTTATAGTTGTTTGTGGTGGGGTAAATTAAACGCGATATGTGGTGACGTCACAATCGCATTGCATTGTGGTATATGAAGCTGCCTGAAGTGTACATATGAAGTAGACTCACTCACTCGGTCAAAATCGAGGGAGCAAGGGTCTGTCCATATAAACTCCCTTGTCCACTTCACGAAGTGGAACGCACTTTAAAATGGCGGTAGGGATTCCCCCAAGGGGAAGTGCTTAGGGAAGTTTGCAAGTGCGTGTCTTAAAGTGGAGTGGAACGCAGCACAGGAAGGCGGGGAAGTTCACTTCAGGTGAGCTCCAGAGCTCAGCAGCATGGCTCAGAACACACACGATGGCGCTTCGGTGAGTTTACTCATGACCAATGGAGCGTAAATGATTGGCTGGATGTTGGATGATTTGATACAGGGATCGATTGCTTCTCCTTGGTTACCCGGATGTTGACTCTGAATATTTTTACACTGAATTTTTTGAGACGTTGAATTATTTTACACTGAATCTTTTGAGACGTTGAATTTTTTTACACTGAATTTTTTGAGACGTTGAATTTCTTTTTACACTGAATTTTTTTAAAACATTGAAAAAATGTCATAGGCAAAAAAAACAGTGCTAGAAATTCGATGGCTTTTAAAATTCAAAATCTGATTTAGATGCAAAATAAAATTCAGTGTTAAAAATTCGATGTAAAAAAATTCAGTGCTAAAAATTAGAATTCAAAATCCAGTGGCACAGTCTTACTTCCATATGTGAGTAAACTAAAGCATATAAAATTAATATTTGTTGTTCCTACTTTAGGGTGAACTATGAGCCAGACATGTTGTGGACAGAATTTGTACATTTATAATTGTGACTGTAGCAACTGTCACAAATGTCATAATTTTTGATTTTTTTATGGCATAATTATGACTTACTATATGTCAATTTAACATTTTTATCATGATTTTGATTGCCATAATTATAACCATCATAATTCTGACTTTTTTTGTTATCATTTTGAACTTTTGTGTCATAACTATACCTTATTATGTCATAATTATGACATCATGATTACACATTTTTGAGTTATAATTGAGACATAGTCATAATAACTTAGTATGTCATAATCATTTAACTTTTTAACTTTTTGTCATAACTATAACTTAATGTCATAAATATGACAGTATGTCAATTTCAAATTTCTGCTATGATTTTGACTGTCATAATCATAACGCAGTATGTCATAATCATGGTTTACAAAGTCAGCGTTATATTTTTTCCTTAACACTTTATTCTAGGGTCCGATTCTCATTTTAACTAGTGGCTTATTATCATGTGTATTGCTAGGATATTTTTTATTTATTAGTATTATAAGGCACATATTAATGCTTTATTCTACATGATCATATTCCACATCCCTTAATCTAAATTTAGCAACTACCACCAACTAATTAATTAGGAGTTTATTGAGGCAAAAGACAATAATTAGTGCATAGTGAGAATGAGATCCTAATCTAAAGTCTGACCAACATGATATGGCCACCACATCATATTAAAAATATAATGCATTAGGGGTGTAACGATACACTCATGTCACGATTCGACTGAACTCACGATATGATATTATTGCGATACTCCTAGACATGGTAAAAATGCTAAAGTTGGTATTACATTGGGGTGGAAATGAATAGGCTTGGACTTGGTGCTGGTAACCCAATGCACAGGACAACGGCGACACCAGAATAAAAAATACTGAATTATTCAGTATAATTCAGCTGTGGCTGAGTACATAAAATAATGTTGGCCACTTTTTACTGGTAACATTTGGCATTATCAGGTCCCACAAATATTCTCCCATTGCATTATTATACGTTATATTCAACAGTGAGTATAGTAGTTTAATGTGACACTAAAACTCGGAAAAGTTGAACCATACACAATACAGATTGTTGCATTTTTGTATTGTGATATATTGTGGCACGATATATTGTTAGACCCCTAGTATGCGTCATACAGGAAGCATAGTGCTCATTTTCTGTTGCATGGGAAGAAGAACCGGCGCTGCATGAGATATTTCACTTCCATTTTCGGTTTCGAGATCTGCATTATCTGGATGGTCATTGCTCAAACCCAAGTAGATCCAGAGTGAAATATCTATAAATAATGTGACTGCGTGCCCCATTTCTCAATCCTGACCTGCCATTCTTCACCGTGCATATGAAGACACAAAGCCCCAATTCAATTAGTATAGTGTCTACTAAATACTGCATTTATTAGAGATTAAATGAATATATAAATAATAAAGTGTGAGTAGAAAACTAAAATTAGCCCAATTTACTGTGATTTGACAGTGACATCCACTCATACAGTATTTGTTCATATATTGTTTTATATTTACATTAAAAAAGTCTCTTATGCCCACCAAGCCTGCATTTATTTGATCAAAAATACAGAAAAAAAACATGAATATTGTTAAATATTCCTCCAGTGTAAATCATGCAGATGTTTCTATGTGAATATATAGAAAAGTGTAATTTATTCCTGTGATCAAAGCTGAATTTATCATCTTTACTCCTTCACTAGTCATTCTCAGATGAGGATTTATTATCAATGTTGAAAATATATTTATATTGTTTTGGTACTTTTTTCAGGATTCATTGATGAATAAAAAATTCAAAAGAACAGCATTTATTCAAAATAATTTTCTAACAATATAAATCTTTAATAACACTTTTTTTTACACATTTATTCGTGCTGAATAAAAGTACATTTCAAAGAAATAAAAGTAAATAAAATACTGACCCCCAAACTTTTGCAGTGTGTATTGATTTAAAAGATTTCTACACTGATAAAAAAAGTTTTGTGGTGAAGTAAATACTACAGAAACAATGTGATTTATACATGAAAAAGTTAGATCAGGCAAGAATAATAATTTAAAAAAAAATTAAGTGAAACTACTTAACTTTTCTGATACTGGTGTTCCCATCATGCACTGGGGTTTCGCTGTTTTCAGTCGGTTTTTACACTGTTTTATCATTGCTTTTGTTGTTAGGTTTAGTTGTGACATTTAGAGTTCATTTTCTACTCAGAATTACACATTCATACTCAAAAACCATCCATCAAATGTTAGCATCGCTGTGTATTGTGCAGGGCCGTAACCAACAGACATTAATTAGAAACTGGCAAATTGTCCCCCCAATATGTAAAATTCTTCCACTGCTCTCCTGCACTTGTGCACAAATGGTGCAGGTCTAAAAGCGCTCGTTAATGTCAAAATGACTGAGGTGGCCAATGAAATTGAAGTAGGCGGGGTTTGCGTTCTCTTCTGGCTCGTTTACAAAAAATTCCCACTAGACCACTAAGGAAATCTATGCGGATCTATGTATTTATTCACCAACGGGAAGAATCTCGAGACCAGCAATATATTTGACGCAAATTAATGCAAATATTATTTACAAAATGATTACTTCCCAGTTAAAATTAGACCTAGAATTTTGTTCACTGTTCTGTTTCTTTATGCTTTATAAAAATTAATTTAAATTAAATGTTCAAGACATGGTTACAGCCTTGGTATTTTGTACCAAGTATTGAGGTCAAGTGGCTCATTACTTCTGTCATGTAGATATGGTATCTACACAATATCTATTATGTTGTTTACGTAGATATTTCTAATATAGACTTTAAATGTGCACTATGTAACATTTTTGCAGTAAAATATCCAAAAACCACTGGCTAGAGTTATATATTTTGATCCATTGAGTACTTGTAAACTATTTGTAAATCATGATAACTGTGGCATATTAAAAGTCCCGCTATTTACGGACAGTGTGTTTGCGTAACAATCGCTCCAGCGGCCTCGCTCAGCTCTACAGCACTCGGTCCTGCTCTGCTTCACACTACAGTAACATTAAAGGGATAGTTCACCCAAAAATGAAAATTGTATGTTAGAATTCTAATTAGACCCCATTGACATGCTTTATACGAGCAACGGTTTGAGTTAAAAATCTTCATTTGTGTTCTACTGAAAAAACAAAAACACCTACATCTTGGATGACCTGGAGGTAAGCAGATAAACATCAAATTGGGTGAACTATCCCTTTAATAATCACATCTATGAACTTGATTTCTGCCAGAGTCCTATCCCGTGGTGAAGGCTGTGAGGTGAAGACCACATGTCCCAAGATTCTGAGCTCAAACTTGGCGTCATCAAACTACGCCTTTGTTTTGAATAGACGACCTCTAGCGGCCGGAAAAGTTACATAGTGCACCTTTAAAAGTGTGGTTTAATTCAATGTTATATTCTTTGAGTAAAATGTAAATGGAAACTTCAAATAAGTATAAATAACTTTAACCGACCAAGTTAAAATGACTTATTTTCATTGGTAATTTAACTCAGTTAAGTAGAGTTGACTTAATTCCATACTTGAAATTTACTTTAAAAATATGTATGCAAAAACTTGCCAAAGAAATATTTAGCATCTTGCTTATTTTTTATTTTTTTCCCCAGTGAATTTTGAATGAATGCTGTTCTTTTTAATATCTTTTTCATTGAAGAATCCTGAAAAAGCACACTCACAGGTTATACGAAATTAATTCTGTTAACAACATTGATAAAGCATATCATGTGACACATGATATGGAAAATTCAGCTTTGCATCACAGGAATACATATTTTAAATTATATTAAAATAGAAAATTGTATGTAATTAAGTAAATAAATTATATATATATATATATATATATATATATATATATATATATATATATATATATATATATATATATATATATATATATATATATATATATATATATATATATATATATATATAATCCTTAGAAATGTTTGTATCTGGAGTGTCCAAATACTTTTGGGTGCCTCTGTTGATCTTAATATCAATGAAGATGGAAATGTAATATGCTAGTAGGCCTATATGTGTGCATGTTATAAGCGCTATAGATGGATAGATGCTGCACATATCAAGTAAAACAGTTTTTCAATAGCATAGTCCACCTGAACGTGTCCTGTCCAGCATCGCTGTGGTTCTTCTGTTTACTCGCGGATGTTTCCTGCCGCGGCTCTTTCTCCTTCACCTGCCCGCTGAGCGTCTCTCCTGCGCCGCTGCGCTTCGCTTGAGCTGCCGCCGCGTCTCCGGAGACCGTGGATCTCCGCTTGTGCTTCCCCGAACCCCTCTCACTTCTGTCGCCCATGTTCGTGGTTACAGAGAAACAAACACACACGTTGTTTCTCTCATGTTCTTCCCGTTTGATATCACCGCGCGGAATCGAGTCGGGGACGGCGCGTCAAGCCATCCGCGCTGCGCGAGCGTTGCGCAATGCGCGCGGCGGCGACACCCAGATGCACCATGGCATACTTCACTCAGCCATAAAACCACTGATAACACGGTTAACAGTCAAACGCAGGATTTGCCAGATGTCATAAAACACATTTGCTTTCATGCGGTGAGAGACTTTGTATCGATCCACTGACAACAGGCCAACAGGCCAATAAATAACTGAAAAATAAAAATAATATTGTTATTTACATGGGGTTAAGTCAGATGAGCCACGATTTGGTAAATTAGTTATAATACCATCAAATCAGATATGCACGAGATCTAATGATATTTTCATGAATTACAAGGGTCTTAAATATGTATTTTAATTGTGACAAAGTATAGTTGTTTTAAAATTACGAGAGTTACAGTATTTGTAACAGGTAAAATGGGCCAATATAAAAAGAGAACAACACAGATCATCTCGGCTAAAATCGTTTTATTCTTAACAGTAAAGTGACACTATTGTCTTTAGTGTGCCATACAAGCACCACCATAAATGTATTTCATTAAACAGATCGTTGAACAAATATTTCATAAAAAAATGCAATTAAAATAAATTGATCATGTTGTATATAGGTTTGTGTTTCTTAGGGTTAGTTGCATGTAATTATGCATCATTTACTGTTATTACAATAGTAACTACATTTAACCCGTACCAAGGAAAGTGTTACCTATTTTTTCACCGTGTCCTTCAACAGTTTGTGTACATTATATGTGTATACGTAGTGTAAAAGGATGCATATTAATATATTTTTTAAATGCCTGTGTGCTGTCACCAAGACGAATTCCTCGCATATGGCAGATATGGGTGTAGCTAAAATTGAAACTTGCTTAAAACTTGAAATTGCGGTTCAGCTTCTGCATCAGTTAGTCTAATATATATTACATAACATGTAAACACCATAGAGTAGACTGTAAAAAAAAAAAAAAAAAAAAAAAAAATACAAACACGCCGCACGAGCAGGTGGAGGATCACGTTGAAAATGAGCCAATGGCGTTGAGCCCCTCAATGTATTAAACCAATCAGTTGAGACGTCGACAGCAGTCAAGGTTGAGTGACTCACCGGCGTTTTCAGCCAGTGAGAGACTAGTAAAGCTCGGGTGACGAGCACTCCTCTCCACGTAACGACGCCGATCTGAGGGGGATCATAAAATGCCACTTTACTTTCGTTTTAAATGCCAGTTTTGAATTAAAATGTTATGATCATTACCACAAAAGCATGTATTTGATATCCTTATGACTGTGAGTCACAGTAAAAGATGAGAAAAGCGAGAAAGCGACTGCCGGCGAGCGGATCGCAAGCGCCTGTCAGGAGACATGAAGGTAGTAACGTTACCGGTCTCGGTCCATTTTAAACTTACTCAATGTATGTGGAAAATCAATTATAATGTCACTGACTGTGTTAGAGGTCTATTATGATGTCACTGAGTCGGCACGCGATCCATTAGAAAATCATTGAATGTGTTTGAGAGATTTGTTATGTGTAAGAAGGTCCATTATGTTGTCATTGAACGATTGACAGGTCCAATTATGATGTCATTGAATGAGGGTCCTTCATATCTGCTGTCAGTGAAAATATAGGCCTATATGTGGTCTAATTGGTATAAATGATCGCTCTCTATATTTTTTAAATGTTAATTTTAATTATGTTTTACTCTCTGACTTCAATCAAGATTTTGTTCCTCAAGTTTAGTTTTAGTGGTTTAACCGCATAATTCTGTAAAAAAATTTTGCTACAGTGAATTAAAAAGTTTCTCTTACTTTGGCCTGTTTACTTTCCACTGAGGTAAAGTTATTTGAAGATTGACAAGATCAAATGTTCATCCATACACTGATTTAAAGGCACAATATGTAAGTAAAAAAAAAAATAATAAAATAGACAGGTGAGCAACTGTTTGGATCACTGATGGACAGAAACCAATAATTGTTCTCCAGCTCAACACAGTTAGTCTTATTGTTTAAATCTGTTGTTGTTGATTTACCGCACAGAGTACCATGTTTTACCATGCCTAATATGATCTCACTCACTGCAGTGTGAACAAGCGTCTCATAGGCTGCATTTACACTGCAGGTCTTGATGCACAATTCCTATTTTGGACTATATCCAAAACAAAATTTTTGACGACCCGCTTACATCATCTTTTAAAAGCGACCCATATCCAATATTTGCATTTACACTGTACACTGGCGAAACAGCCCAAGACGTTCTTAACCGGAAAAAGAAGTAAAACAATATGCAAATCACACAGACAAAATGAATATACAATGTTTTGCTGTCTGCACTTTTCCACACATCTTTAAAGGTCAGCAAAACATTTCTCTTGTAAGGCGGAGAAACAGAGGAGAGCCCTTGACAGAATTGCCAGGTTTTCACAACAAAACCCGCCCAATTGCAACTCAAAACTGTGTTAAAGTAGCCCAATTCCGCAGGAAAACCACGGACTTGGCAACACTGGCCCTTGATCGCAGTTCGTGTCCACCCGAGTTGACGTCCTTCGCCTCCGTCATTTTTTCAATGACGTACGACTCGCATTTACTGGGGAATATCCGATCTGTCTGCTTACATGGCAGAAGCTAATGCACGCATCCGAATCATATCGGATTTATTACCACATATGAGTGAGGCCTGAATCCGATCTGAGGATATCGGAAATCAATGCAGGGTTTTTTTCCTGCTTACACGTTCACACGTTCAGGAAAAAAATCGGAATTGGGTCACTTGAACCATGCAGTGTACATGGGGCCATAGTAGCGACTGAGCCAACGCACAGAGTAGCATTATAAAATCACTTTAACACCCTTAAATATGTGTAATATGATAAAACAGTGCTGCGTTACCACACCACACGAGTGGAAGAAGTGGAAGTACCCATGGCAAGAGTCAAGACATGCCTTTGTTTTGAATAAGCGAACGCTAGCGGTGAAAAATTACATATTGTGCCTTTAAGTAATGCACATTTAAACTTCCAAGGAAGTTAGATTCCACTATTTGATTCCATTTGGTGGATGTTGAGTGTTAATTTTGCATACTGCCTCATATTTCATATGCTTTATCTGCAGAACAATTGCCCTTGAAGAAACAGAAGCTCCTGGATATCCATCAGGCCCTGAACAGTGACCCCGTGGACATCGAGACCCTTCGGCGGGCGGCTTTGAGCGAAGGCGGTTTGCTGACGGATGACATTAGGAGAAAAGTTTGGCCCAAACTCCTCAGTGTCAACGTGTACAGTCTTCCTGCCAAACCCTGTAAGTGTGTGTGTGTGTGTTTGTGTGTCCGGAACGTACCACAAAAACTTCCAACAATGTTTACTTTCTCTTATTTTCCTCCTTTAAAGCCAAAGATGTCCGAGAGGACCACAAAGACTACAGACAGGTGGTGCTCGATGTCAGGAGATCAATGCGGCGTTTCCCCAAAGGTCAGTATCTGATATATCAGTGACACACCATCACATGATGAATGATAAATCACTGATAAATGATCAGTATTACATTTGCTTAATTGATTAATTATTAGAGATTAGTGAATAAATGAAATATTTTCAGTATACGTTCATTTAGCAGGTGCTTTTATCCTAAAGTAATCTTAAGGAGATAATAAAATGAAAAGTGCTAACAATACAAAGTTTCAAGAAAATGGTGGGAAATAAGATATTTATAATATAACTTGCGTTGTTTTTTAAAACCTAAAATGTTATATATTCCCAGTTTTAAATTAGATTTTAAAACCTATATTTCCAATGTGGTCTCAGATTTTAGGACCTCATTGAAAATATCTCTATATTTTTCTTGATTATAAATAATTGCTTATATAATCGTCCCTTCTTCCAGTCAGTGATATTTCCTTGCTGCACGTCTGAAACAGTGCCTTGGTTGTGTGTTATCTATCTGATCACAAATAAATGGAGCTTCCCATGTGATATTTGGACAGTTGAGGTTTTAAGTCACAAGAGTAAGCAAGACTTTAACACAGAATCATGTCTTTAGGGTGTGCCTGATCCTGTGATAATAGAAGGACTTATTTTCACATCTGCTCATAATGACAGGTTTTGTTGTTGATGTAATGGTTCTCAGGCATGCGTGTGGATGAGCGAGAGGTTCTCCAGGAGCAGCTGATAGACATCATTCTGGATGTTTTGAGGAGAAACCCTCAACTGCACTATTACCAGGGTTATCATGACATCGTGGTGACCTTCCTGCTGGTGGTGGGAGAGAGGATGACCATCGCAATAATGGAGAAACTTTCCAATCATCATCTCAGGTGAATTTACCTGACCTAGAGCTGCACGATTAAACACTAAAAATCGATTCAAACACCCACGCAATCTTATTCCCAAATGACAGCGATTCTATTAAAACTTTGACTAGAAACGATCGCAGCAAACATCCAGATATGCGTTCTGACCCTGAGAGAGCATTTGTCATAAGTAAGAAACGGTCTTTTCAACCTCACGTTATCATTATTTCTGTCTTACAATAATTCAGAATATTTTAGAAGTACTGGGATAAAAGTGTATAATTTAGATATAAACACAATGTCTACAGTAGCGATCAAAATAGAGCCAATCAGCTTTGGAAAGTAACATGGCGTGTGAAATACAGATATCAATTACAATGTTGTGCCAGTAGGTGGCGACAAGTGATTGTTAGAAATGTATTTGTCATTGAATCATTCATTCAAGAGATTTGTTCAAAAGCGCTGATTCATCCAGTTGGGGTGTTAACCCATAGATATCCATAATAAAGGCTAGATGTCTCGTGCGCGCTGTTGGCCAATGGAGGTCGCCGTCCGCAACTGGCGGCCATCTTGTCACAGGCAGCTCGCTCACTCGTAACAGTGTGTTTTAATGGTGCATGTACTTTTAAATAACCATTACTTGCTCAATTTTCAACTGATTTTCAAACTGTTTCGTTTGTTATAAACGTCAGAGATGTAGTTATGACACTACATACTTATGAATAATTATAACCATGGACTTCAATATGAAAGTAACATTGAACACACAAGGTATTTATGTTAAATCAATATATAGGCTACTAAAACTAGAAATTATATATATTTATACACATATACAGCTCTGAATTTGTTTTCTAGATATAATATATATATACGCTTTTATAATAAGAATATCACTATTATAATAATTTGTATTTAAAAAAAAAAAATAGACAAAAAAAAACATGCAAACTAAGTATATTTTAACTAGACAAAAGATTGGTTGTCATAAAATCGTTATTGGTGTCAATAAACCTATTTAATTGAACAGCTCGATTGTGGTCTCAGCCCCCTTGATAACGTGCATGTGAGTTAGCCGTGATACACAAGCTGCACGATTAAGGCGTTTATCGAAACGAAAAGCTGCAATTTCAACGTGTTAAAGCATCCAGATTTGTAGCCATGTTAATAACGTTTGTAAGAAACCAAACCATTTGTAAATCCGTCAAGATTGCCTGTGACAAGATGGCCGCCGGTGATGCCGATGGTGACTCCGCCGCAAGATATCTAGTCCTTATTATGGATATCTATGTGTTAACCTACACTGGTCTCACGGTTCGGTTTGATTATGATAATCATGTCATTGATTCGGTTCAATTCGATATCACAGTGCATTGACGGTTCAATCGTGGATCAGCTGTGTCATCATCAAGTGAGTCATTGAATCATTCACACTAATCATCCAGTAATGAAACAAGTGAAGTCTTTATGAGTGAGTCATTGAATCATTCATTTGTTCAAAAACACTGATTATAAGTGAGTCATTGAATCATTCGCTCAAGAGATTTGTTCAAAAACACTGATTCATCCAGTAATGAGCAACTAATGGCTGTTTTTGGATTGTAAATAAAAAACTTGACTATGGGTTTCTGCAACATCAACTTTTACATTTGCTTTAAGCTTTTATCCAAAGTGAAAACACACTGTTGTCTTCTGTAGAGCTGGTTTACCGATTAATACAATTTATTTCATAATTGATGAGTTTTGCAGCCCAGACACTGTTATTGAACTGAATTGAATCAAAATGAAACTGAGCTGAATATAATGTTTTTTTTTTTTTTTTACAATTTGGGAACGGCAGGGATTTCATGGACCCCACCATGGACAACACAAAGCACATCCTGAACTACCTGATGCCCATTCTGGAGCGAGTGGACCAAGAGTTACACGACTTTATGATAAGGTAAGCTTGATTGTGATATGCTCACTAATGATTATCTGTGATTGATCCCCGTTCTTATGTGCACATTCTACACTACAACCATTTTCTCACAGGTTAAACACTAAGATAGTTCTAGCTCTAAATGCAGCTATAGGCAGTCTCTAGTTTGACTAATAAATAGTCTGATGTGGAAAATGTGGACAGAATCGCAGAGTCCAGTCATAAAAAACTGAATTTACAGTATAACGCGGAATCGAATAAATCAAAAGCAGGTTAATATAGTTAAATCAAATCAAATCACAATATAGATTAGTGTCTGTGAATATTAAACCGCAAAAATACAGTTTAAATCCTGCATGTTCTGTGTGTCTCTGTATGAGTGAATGAATGGCACAGACGCACGGTTTAATTTCCTACACACACACACTGAAACAAACGTGAAGCTCGGGGTGTTTTCAACCTCACTATCCACAACTTTCCTACAAGTCTTAGTGGGCGTCGCCATGACACTCGATACTTCCGGTTGACGGTATCTCAGTTCCGGTTTAGCACACATAACAGTTATGCTGCGTTCACACCGGACGCGAGTGACGCGAATAAATAGCGCTATTCGCACGAACATGGACGCGTAAACATTTTGAATCCATTCGCTTCATTCACTACACAACAGACTCGAATTTGCATCATGGGAGGGGCTTCTGCCAGGCAGCGGCAGTCGTCAGAAGGACGAGCCGAGTTAAGGCTGCTCTCGCCGGGGTTGATGAACGCTGAGCGCCGCTGAGCGCCTGGGTCTCACACCTCCGAAACCTACTTGCTTCCATAAACCATGCAACATAAACGGACCTGTGTTTGACATGATGCTAGCACCATACGCACTCCATTCAGTGCCAAACGAGCTTCAAATAAACTCAAGAATTGTGATGTAGAAGTAATATTTGTGTTTTAATATTTGTAATTGTTGAAATGTTGTTCATGTCAGACATTGTCAGTAGACTTTTTTTTTAATCAACATGAAAATAGATGCATGAACTTCAATGAATTTAAGTGCATTGTAATAAAAATTTACATTTCATTGCTGTAAAGGTAATTATTGAGTTTATATATTAGTTTAACCTATTTAAAATACTGCAGTAAAACTGTATAATTTTTTGCAAAGGGTGTGTTTATTGTTTTCAATAATTTACAGATTTAATGTGTAGCAAGATTTAATGTGTAGACCATCTGGGACATGTGATCATTTTGCCTGAAGCGTTGTTATAAAAGTCTACTCCTGAATCCTGATAATACAACCAACGTTTAGCAAATAACAGTACAGACTAACGTAAACCGTGAGTTCGTTACCGGCTTGTTCTATGTTGCCATAGCGATCATGGGAAAGGTCAGAGTTCGGGAAAGTTGTGGATATGAAGATATGAATGCGTGAAGTTCATCTCCAGAGCCGCTCTAAATTCGGTCAGAGGACCCGAAGACCTTGTGGTCTGCAGAGGAAGACCACAAGGGTTTAGGGTGCCATTTGGGACAGGGCCTTGCAGTGCTGAAAAGCCTCTCACTCTAATTTCCAGGTCAAGGTGCTGTGCATTGTGGTAATTGATGCGACATGACGTCACTTTCAAAAGACCAATGAAGATGTCTGACCAATTTCATGGAATATGAAAATGAATCTCATTGGCAGAATAAATACATTTAAATTAAACTGGGCATCAGCACAATTCAGTTGGTTTGGTAATAGCAAGAGAAAATACAATGAAGTGATCTCCAAAAAAGAAGTACTTTTTGACTGTAAATAAAATTGTAAGGAGTAAAACAAACTTTTTTTTTCTTTAAAAAATGTAATTAGGTAAAAGTTTTGATTTTTATTTGTACAAATAATACTTAGAAAAAAAATATTTAAGTACAGTAATCAAGTAAAATTACTCAAGTACTTTACACGTGGGAATGTGGCAGGTTAAATACAAGTAAAACTCAATCTGTTGATTCTGAGAAAAAATGTTTGACCCTCAGAAATTCTGTCATAACTCTCATTAATTTCTCATCCTTCAATTGAAAAGGTCTCACCTCTTTATGCATTTTTACAGTTGAAATAACACACATTTTTGAAAGGAAGAGCATCATCTGAAAAGCTTGTGAATGAACGATTGAGTGAAAGTGTGTGTAAACTGAATTTTTGTTGCTGTTGTGGTAATCAACAGATTCCTTGTTGTCTGAGCGGCTGAGGTTAATGCAGTTCTCTGTCCTGAAGAGGGCAGCAGAGGGCGTCTTTAAATGTCCAGAGACATGAGAGAGTGATGCCTGCTAACAGGTTTATCTCCCACTATTATACTCTGTCTGAGACTATAAAAGCTGCGGTGATGTGGATCTCGGATGCATATATGTTTGTTGGCAGTAGCTGTGTACATTGAATCAGGTGAGAGAAGGAAAGAAGGAGTGTGTACAGATGTATAGTTCGCTTTAGCTCTGTCTCTAATGAAACTGACACACACACACACACACACACACACACACACACACACACACACACACACACACACACACACACACACACACATACACGTCTATATTACCAAGAGGGGACTATCACTCTACACTATCCAAGAGGGGACCTGTGTTTCTAGTCATTTTGAAGAAACAAAAATTACATACAAAATTTTCTTTTTAGGTCCTTATTCATAATATAACTTCAAATAAGCATTTTTTATTTTTTTTAAAAACATGCCAAGAGGGGACCTGAACGATGTCTACCTATCCAACAGGGGACCTCCATAGACTCTAATGGAGCTGTGTGTGTGACCGATGTCTACCTATCCAACAGGGGACCTCCATAGACTAGTGTGTGTGTGAATGTGAAGTGAGCTGGCAGTCAAGTCTGTCTTCATTATATATATATATATATATATATATATATATATATATATATATATATATATATATATATATATATATATATATATATAAATATATATATATGCCATCTCCACCATTACATGTCTTTACAAATAAATAACATTGTTTTTTAAATGATAATAAATGCAGTTAAGCTTCGTACAGACTGTATAATGTCTCAAGTAATAATATGTCTTTTTATAATAACTATGTTCTTTTGAATGTACTGAGAAGTATTTATTTGTAACCTAAAATATACTTTAATGCCATTTATTTTGAAGCTTATTTTTAAATATATTTATTACACAGTCGCAATAAAGTTACAAGATGTAACATCAAGTAACACACTACACTTACTTAGTCCACAAGTCTTCTTGTGCTTTCGTATGTTAGTCAACACATTAAAATAAGTTAACTTGTTTACACAGGCATCTGGTATCACAATATGCACACACACACAATATACCTTAGACATAATACCTAATACATTACAGGAAAGTCATTTCTTTAAGAAATTCATTCTCTGTTGTGTCTTCATAATTACAGTATATGATCAGTCCACATCTCTTATTTAAGATTATTGTCAGGTACACCAATGCATTTACATTTGTGCCCGATTGTATTAGCTGCCTATTCAAATATAGTTTCTGCTCTATTTCCCCCCGAAATACTTTGTTCTTGAGATTTTAAGAGTGAGATTTGATTTCTTGCACCATTTACAAAAATAAAATAAATCAAGGACTGGACAAGCAGAAATTGTTCTTTAGGGTTATAAGGTCCCCTGTTAGATAGTAAATCACGACGCCTGTGTGTTTGCTGTGACATTTCTTATCATCACAAACACACTGTAAAGATTTAGAGTTTTTACAGCAATACCTGAGTTTAAAGGGTTAAATCAAGCAGAAATAGCTCTCTAATGTATTAAATGCAGGTCATTATTGAATAGTGATTACGTTACACACACACTGACTCAGGTCCCCTGTTAGATAGTAAATCACGACGCCTGTGTGTTTGCTGTGTCATTTCTTATCATCACAAACACACTGCAAAGATTTAGAGTTTTTACAGCAATAACTGAGTTTAAAGGGTTAAATCAAGCAGAAATAGCTCTCTAATGTATTAATTGCAGGTCATTATTGAATATTGATTACGTTACACACACACTGACTCAGGTCCCCTGTTAGATAGTAAATCACGACGCCTGTGTGTTTGCTGTGACATTTCTTATCATCACAAACACACTGTAAAGATTTAGAGTTTTTACAGCAATAACTGAGTTTAAAGGGTTAAATCAAGCAGAAATAGCTCTGTAATGTATTAAATGCAGGTCATTATTGAATTGTGAATATGTTACACACACACTGACTCAGGTCCCCTGTTAGATAGTAAATCACGACGCCTGTGTGTTTGCTGTGTCATTTCTTATCATCATAAACACACTGCAAAGATTTAGAGTTTTTACAGCAATACCTGGGTTTAAAGGGTTAAATCAAGCAGAAATAGCTCTCTAATGTATTAATTGCAGGTCATTATTGAATAGTGATTACGTTACACACACACTGACTCAGGTCCCCTGTTAGATAGTAAATCACGACGCCTGTGTGTTTAGTCTGTCATTTTTTTATCATCATAAACACACTGCAAAGATTTAGAGTTTTTACAGCAATACCTGGGTTTAAAGGGTTAAATCAAGCAGAAATAGCTCTCTAATGTATTAATTGCAGGTCATTATTAAATAGTGATTATGTTACACACACACTCACTCAGGTCCCCTGTTAGATAGTAAATCACGACGCCTGTGTGTTTGCTGTGACATTTCTTGCTGTCATAATCACACTGCAAAGATTTAGAGTTTTTACAGCAATACCTGAGTTTAAAGGGTTAAATCAAGCAGAAATAGCTCTCTAATGTATTAAATGCAGGTCATTATTGAATAGTGATTACGTTACACACACACTGACTCAGGTCCCCTGTTAGATAGTAAATCACGACGCCTGTGTGTTTGCTGTGACATTTCTTATCATCACAAGCACACTGTAAAGATTTAGAGGTTTTACAGCAATAACTGAGTTTTAAGGGTTAAATCAAGCAGAAATAGCTCTCTAATGTATTAATTGCAGGTCATTATTGAATAGTGATTACGTTACACACACACTGACTCAGGTCCCCTGTTAGATAGTAAATCACGACGCCTGTGTGTTTCTCTCCTCAACCCCCACAACCCCCCACTCACAATTTACATTTCAATAAGGGAAGACTTGAAAAACCAGTTTGTGAACCACAGGCCAATAGAGCTCAAACTACCAATGTGGCAGAACCCTTCTCAAATAAACTAGAGAAGATGCTGGGATTTGCCCTGCCAAATTAAACTAAATTACAGTTTTTACAATCGCTAGGACACATTTCTCAATACTTTGGTCATTTTCAAAATCCTTCACACAGTTCTCCAAACCAACTTTCTGCTTCACAGCAGTTATTTCACATTCAACATCCACAAAAACTAACAAAACACTTAATTCATATCTCAAATCAAGTGCCAATGATCCACAGTTTAGCTTGCACAGACTGAAGTTGTGATCACTGTGTGAAGAGTTTTGAAAAAGTGTGTTTATTATTGAGAAATGTTTTGTAAAAGAAAATTTTATATCACAGCTTAACTGTGGATCAACATTGCTTTAGCACAACATGCATTCAATGGCAACATCTTTCAATTTACCTGAAATCTTTTCTCACTTTGACACAAACACAATCAAATCTTTGTTCTACACTGGCCAATTCGCACATCCTTACATGCGGTTTTCCAAAGTGTTAAACTTATGGACAAAACAATAACATAATACAAAACTGAATGAGACAGCAATTTACAACATGTATACAGTAATATTGTAATGCAATTTTTCCTGCTAAAAAAATCAAACACTATCAAAGCAACTTTTATGAAACTGAACACCAACACCAGTGTTAGACCATTACCATCCATTCAAAAGAGGAAACTTAGGAATAATGTTGTACTGTAATGTAAGCATGCAGTGAATTATAAGCAGCAGAGAGCGTCATTCTAGTTTTGTAAAGACATTTTAATTGTATAATGTTCCTGATGTTAGTGTTGGATAAACCTGTGCCGTGCTCTGGACGAATGAGTTGATTTGTAAATGTAAAATTAACTGCTGTGAAGCTGAAAGTTGGTTAACAAATTTATAAACTCCTCACTCAGTTCTCCTAAAGATTGGGAAATGTCCTAGCGATTGTAATTTCATTTCATCATGTAATTTCAATTTATTTTTGGCAGTGTATTTGGTCTAGGACACAGGTAACAGTAGTGAGGTTCTGTGTCTCACCTGTGAGTGTCTTCATGCATTGAAATGTAAATTACTGGTGGGGGGTTGAGCAGCAAACTCAACACACACACTATTCTCTATTCCAATATCAAGAGCACATCTAAACCACTAGCCCAAACACATTACAAGTGAAAGCACAAATAAATACAAAAGATATGATCCACATGAAATAAACAGTGCTTTTCAGGACGGTCTCTCAGTAGTTGTAATATAACAGTGTATTGTCCTCACTGTAAAAAATAAATAAAAATAATAATTAAAAAAAAAAAAATATATATATATATATATATATATATATATATATATATATATATATATATATATATATATATATATATATATATATATATATTTTTTTTTTTTTTTGTAAGTTAATAATTTTAAAGTTACTTTTTCTCAAAGTGTATGTTCACTTAACTGAACCAACTATGACATAAGCAACTATGTTTACTGGGATACTTCCTATTTTTTTTAAATAATTTTGTATTCATTTGTCCACTTAAGAGTAAAAAGTCCTGAAAGAGAGCTCGGTTTAGCATTCGTGGACTGTCAGAGATCCAGCTTTTGGGGCGTGTGCTTCAGGTGTTCACGCATATAGCACGTGAGTAATGATGAGCCTTCTGAAGCAAAGTGGCACGTTTGTGTAAGAACAATGTCCATATTTTAAACTTTATAGACTAAACTAACTATGTTTATTGAAAGAAATTGTGTTTTAGTGTGATTATGAATAACCCCTGACGCTAAGTTTTGTTTAGCTCTATCTTCTCTCTTCTGCGTTTGTCAGTGCACATACGTCAAGGATTCATGGGTGAAGAAGGGTTACTCTTTAAAGTACAACTCCGGTGAGAAATGACCCTCGGGGTAATTAATAGATGGTGGTTACCGAGTAGATCTTTCTCTGGGATGCGTTTTCATGGAAATCAAGTGTAAAGAGTTGTATCTCTAAAAACAGATTTGAGTGACGAACGCTGTGCTAAGTGATGAACTGTGACTTGGAATCTCATATGGGCCATTGTTTCCGGAAGAAAGCACTGAACGCAGTAGAGAAAAAAAAAGAAAAAAAAGTCCATGTAATTAGATTTCACAAACTTAATTCCTATCGATCAGCTCACTTAGCACAGCGTTCGTGGCTCGAGTCGTCGAGACTGTTTTCCAAGATGGCTGCAGTCTGTAAACGTGTAATGTACTGTCTTTATAAAGTACCTTCTTATTAAACTGTTTGTACTCTTACAAAGTTCTCAATGCTTCGGTTTGCATGTAGGGTCCCTCAATATGCTGCCGTGTTAGTGTGAGGTTATTTTGAGCCTTGTTAGTGGTATTAACTAGCGATTTAATTTCACTTATTCCATGCCCCATAGACATTATAAGCTAATCTGTGTTTAGAGATAAAACTCTTTAAATTCGATTTTCATGAAACCGCATCCCAGAGAACGATCTACTTGGTAACCATCTGTTAATTACCCCTAGGGTCATTTCTCACCGGAGTTGTCCTTTAAGCTCAATGTGATTCGTGTGGCACTGAAAACCGAGAGCTAGTATTTTAGTCTATGGATCAGTTACTGTGAGGATCAGTTATATGATGGTTAGATGCACTTTTATGGACCGACAAGGCACCGGCATTTTAAAGCTGGGAAGAGCCAGGACTTTTTTAATATAAATTTAAATAACTCTGATTTTATTCATTTGAAAAAAGAATGTCATATACACTTGGGATGACTTGAGGGTGAGTAAATCATGGGCTAATTTTCATTTGTAGGTGAACTAACTGCTGTAAACCGGGTCTACAAACACAGTAGATCCACACAACCCCCCCCCCCCCCCCCCCCCCCCACACACACACAATTTACATTTTAATAATAATAAATAAGGGAAGAATTGAAAACCTAGGGCCCTATAATTTCCGCGATCACGGAATCGCGGACGGAATCGCGGAATTGGCATATTAACGCGGAATCTGGTGTTAACGCAGATTTCCCCGGAATTTTACATATTTGTAATGAAATTCTGTGTCGTGTGGGTTAAGAACGTATGTCTGAGGAAAGTGCAGACCGGGGGAAGCGACACAACCCCTCCCATCATTTCAGCTCGCCCGTCAAAACAATGAAAGTACAGCGAAGTTGGTCTCCACGGCACTGCTTTCGGCAGCGAAAAAGTTAAGAAACTCGACGCTAACAGCGGTTTCACACTGCACGCGCAGGCGGCGCAGAAGCTTTGCGTATGGAGAGCGTGAGCCGCGCTCGTGTATTGCACATACAGACAAATATTGTCCATTCTGTCAGATTTTCCGGTGTTCTGCTCGACCCCTGTCATCTCGTGCTTTGATTTATAATGAGCACATTAGGCAGCAATGCATATCTGCTGCAAATGCGACCGTTTCCCCTTTGTTCCAAACATGCATTTTACATGCTGTATATGGCTAGTTTACATGATAAGTAACCTTAAAGTTAAAATTAAGCATCTAGTTTTAATCATTTAAAGGGGCCTTTGAAGTTGGGGGAAAAAAACTTCTGGCAGTGTTTTGTTTTCGTGTATTTTTATTTTTCACAGCTCTGGATATCATAATGGTGATTGTTAAACACACAGAACAATTCACTACATGATTTCATGGTGAAATGTGTTTTTTTTATGTTAATTTTCTCATTTAAATGTTTTACTTAAGAGTACTTAAGAGTACTGTAAAAGATGATTCTTATGATTTTTTTATTTTTTTAGTTCTTTTAAAAAAAATGTACTTGAAAGAAAAAGCTAATGGAGCACTTTCATTTTAACTTATATAAACTATTATAATTTATTTTACCGGAAAGTTTAAAGCTAATAACCATTAATATTTGAAGTATTTGAAGTGCAGTGTTATGTTAAATATCATATTTGTCCTAAAAAGTAAATGTGATGTTTGTTACCTCGATATATTTAAGGTCATTCCTATTTTTTGTTTTATGTTGTATTATATTAACATTAAAAGCACACTCTTTTTTCACCAAAATTACAGTAAAGGGTAAAAAAAAACTGAACTACCAAACATTTTAACGGAAAAAAAGAATCTGCAAAAATTAAAACGGAAAAAACGGAATTTGCAAAAATTTAAACGGAAAAAACGGAATTTGGGAAAAAATAAAACGGATTTTATAGGGCCCTAAAAACCCAGTTTGTGAACCAAAGGCCAACCTAGAGAAAAGGAAAATCAAACCTGAGATCTTCTCAACTCACATCTTTCTCCTAGACAGAAATGAGATCAAGTGAATCAAATTGAGACATAAGGCTAAGTCTCCTGCTTCTCACATGTTTATCCTGAGACAAAAAATGACATTCTCTCATGTTTATCTCCACTAAAGTTTCATAAGAGATCTCAACAACATCACATACTATGCTCTGATTTGTCTCCTTGGCTAGAGAGACTGGATTGCTCATGTGTGTCTCCTCTAAAGTTTCAGAAGGGATCTCAACAGTATCGCACGCTGTGCTCAGACTTTTTTCTTCAGCTCGATACTCTGGAACTCTTACTTTTGTCACCTCTAAAAAGTTTCATAAAAGATCTCAATAACATCACACACTGTGCTCAGAATATTCTCCTTAGTTAAAGTCTCTGGCACTCTCAAATTTGTCAAACAAATGTTGGTCACTTTTTCAAAACTCTTCACAGGGATCACAACTTCAGTCTGTGCAAGCTAAACTGTGGATCATTGGCACTTGATTTGAGACATGAATTAAGTGTTTTGTTAGTTTTTGTGGATTTTGAATGTGAAATAACTGCTGTGAAGCAGAAAGTTGGTTTGGAGAACAAGTTTTGAAAATGACCAAAGTATTGAGAAATGTGGCCTAGCGATTGTAAAAACTGTAATTTAGTTTAATTTGGCAGGGCAAATCCCAGCATCTTCTCTAGTTTATTTGAGAAGGGTTCTGCCACATTGGTAGTTTGAGCTCTATTGGCCTGTGGTTCACAAACTGGTTTTTCAAGTCTTCCCTTATTGAAATGTAAATTGTGAGTGGGGGGTTGTGGGGGTTGAGGAGAGAAACACACAGGCGTCGTGATTTACTATCTAACAGGGGACCTGAGTCAGTGTGTGTGTAACATATTCACTATTCAATAATGACCTGCATTTAATACATTAGAGAGCTATTTCTGCTTGATTTAACCCTTTAAACTCAGGTATTGCTGTAAAAACTCTAAATCTTTGCAGTGTGTTTGTGATGATAAGAAATGTCACAGCAAACACACAGGCGTCGTGATTTACTATCTAACAGGGGACCTGAGTCAGTGTGTGTGTAACGTAATCACTATTCAATAATGACCTGCAATTAATACATTAGAGAGCTATTTCTGCTTGATTTAACCCTTTAAACTCAGTTATTGCTGTAAAAACTCTAAATCTTTACAGTGTGTTTGTGATGATAAGAAATGTCACAGCAAACACACAGGCGTCGTGATTTACTATCTAACAGGGGACCTGAGTCAGTGTGTGTGTGTGTGTAACGTAATCAATATTCAATAATGTCCTGCAATTAATACAGTAGAGAGCTATTTCTGCTTGATTTAACCCTTTAAACTCAGTTATTGCTGTAAAAACTCTAAATCTTTGCAGTGTGATTATGACAGCAAGAAATGTCACAGCAAACACACAGGCGTCGTGATTTACTATCTAACAGGGGACCTGAGTGAGTGTGTGTGTAACATAATCACTATTCAATAATGACCTGCAATTAATACAGTAGAGAGCTATTTCTGCTTGATTTAACCCTTTAAACTCAGTTATTGCTGTAAAAAATCTAAATCTTTGCAGTGTGTTTGTGATGATAAGAAATGTCACAGCAAACACACAGGCGTCGTGATTTACTATCTAACAGGGGACCTGAGTCAGTGTGTGTGTAACGTAATCAATATCCAATAATGACCTGCAATTAATACATTAGAGAGCTATTTCTGCTTGATTTAACCCTTTAAACTCAGGTATTGCAGTAAAAACTCTAAATCTTTACAGTGTGTTTGTGATGATAAGAAATGTCACAGCAAACACACAGGCGTCGTGATTTACTATCTAACAGGGGACCTGAGTCAGTGTGTGTGTAACATAATCAATATTCAATAATGACCTGCAATTAATACATTAGAGAGCTATTTCTGCTTGATTTAACCCTTTAAACTCAGTTATTGCTGTAAAAACTCAATCTTTACAGTGTGTTTATGATGATAAGAAATGTCACAGCAAACACACAGGCGTCGTGATTTACTATCTAACAGGGGACCTGAGTCAGTGTGTGTGTGTAATGTAATCACTATTCAATAATGACCTGCAATTAATGCATTAGAGAGCTATTTCCGCTTGATTTAACCCTTTAAACTCAGGTATTGCTGTAAAAACTCTAAATCTTTACAGTGTGTTTGTGATGATAAGAAATGTCACAGCAAACACACAGGCGTCGTGATTTACTATCTAACAGGGGACCTGAGTCAGTGTGTGTGTAACGTAATCACTATTCAATAATGACCTGCAATTAATACATTAGAGAGCTATTTCTGCTTGATTTAACCCTTTAAACTCAGGTATTGCAGTAAAAACTCTAAATCTTTGCAGTGTTTTTATGATGATAAGAAATGACACAGCAAACACACAGGCGTCGTGATTTACTATCTAACAGGGGACCTGAGTCAGTGTGTGTGTAACGTAATCACTATTCAATAATGACCTGCAATTAATACATTAGAGAGCTATTTCTGCTTGATTTAACCCTTTAAACTCAGTTATTGCTGTAAAAACTCTAAATCTTTGCAGTGTGTTTGTGATTATAAGAAATGACACAGCAAACACACAGGCATCGTGATTTACTATCTAACAGGGGACCTGAGTCAGTGTGTGTGTAACGTAATCACTATTCAATAATTACCTGCAATTAATACATTAGAGAGCCATATCTGCTTGATTTAACCCTTTAAACTCAGGTATTGCTGAAAAAACTCTAAATCTTTACAGTGTGTTTGTGATGATAAGAAATGTCACAGCAAACACACAGGCGTCGTGATTTACTATCTAACAGGGGACCTGAGTCAGTGTGTGTGTAACGTAATCACTATTCAATAATGACCTGCAATTAATACATTAGAGAGCTATTTCTGCTTGATTTAACCCTTTAAACTCAGGTATTGCAGTAAAAACTCTAAATCTTTACAGTGTGTTTGTGATGATAAGAAATGTCACAGCAAACACACAGGCGTCGTGATTTACTATCTAACAGGGGACCTGAGTCAGTGTGTGTGTAACGTAATCACTATTCAATAATGACCTGCAATTAATACATTAGAGAGCTATTTCTGCTTGATTTAACCCTTTAAACTCAGTTATTGCTGTAAAAACTCTAAATCTTTGCAGTGTGTTTGTGATTATAAGAAATGACACAGCAAACACACAGGCATCGTGATTTACTATCTAACAGGGGACCTGAGTCAGTGTGTGTGTAACGTAATCACTATTCAATAATGACCTGCAATTAATACATTAGAGAGCTATTTCTGCTTGATTTAACCCTTTAAACTCAGGTATTGCTGTAAAAACTCTAAATCTTTACAGTGTGTTTGTGATGATAAGAAATGTCACAGCAAACACACAGGCGTCGTGATTTACTATCCAACAGGGGACCTGAGTCAGTGTGTGTGTAACGTAATCACTATTCAATAATGACCTGCATTTAATACATTAGAGAGCTATTTCTGCTTGATTTAACCCTTTAAACTCAGTTATTGCTGTAAAAACTCTAAATCTTTGCAGTGTGTTTGTGATTATAAGAAATGACACAGCAAACACACAGGCGTCGTGATTTACTATCTAACAGGGGACCTGAGTCAGTGTGTGTGTAACGTAATCACTATTCAATAATTACCTGCAATTAATACATTAGAGAGCCATTTCTGCTTGATTTAACCCTTTAAACTCATTTATTGCTGTAAAAACTCTAAATCTTTGCAGTGTGTTTGTGATGATAAGAAAGGTCACAGCAAACACACAGGCATCGTGATTTACTATCTAACAGGGGACCTGAGTCAGTGTGTGTGTAACGTAATCACTATTCAATAATGACCTGCATTTAATACATTAGAGAGCTATTTCTGCTTGATTTAACCCTTTAAACTCAGTTATTGCTGTAAAAACTCTAAATCTTTGCAGTGTGTTTGTGATGATAAGAAAGGTCACAGCAAACACACAGGCATCGTGATTTACTATCTAACAGGGGACCTGAGTCAGTGTGTGTGTAACGTAATCACTATTCAATAATTACCTGCAATTAATACATTAGAGAGCCATTTCTGCTTGATTTAACCCTTTAAACTCATTTATTGCTGTAAAAACTCTAAATCTTTGCAGTGTGTTTGTGATGATAAGAAATGTCACAGCAAACACACAGGCGTCGTGATTTACTATCTAACAGGGGACCTGAGTCAGTGTGTGTGTAACGTAATCACTATCCAATAATGACCTGCAATTAATACATTAGACAGCTATTTCTGCTTGATTTAACCCTTTAAACTCAGTTATTGCTGTAAAAACTCTAAATCTTTACAGTGTGTTTGTGATGATAAGAAATGTCACAGCAAACACACAGGCGTCGTGATTTACTATCTAACAGGGGACCTGAGTCAGTGTGTGTGTAACGTAATCACTATTCAATAATGACCTGCAATTAATACATTAGAGAGCTATTTCTGCTTGATTTAACCCTTTAAACTCAGTTATTGCTGTAAAAACTCTAAATCTTTACAGTGTGTTTGTGATGATAAGAAATGTCACAGCAAACACACAGGCGTCGTGATTTACTATCTAACAGGGGACCTGAGTCAGTGTGTGTGTAACGTAATCACTATTCAATAATGACCTGCAATTAATACATTAGAGAGCTATTTCTACTTGATTTAACCCTTTAAACTCAGGTATTGCTGTAAAAACTCTAAATCTTTGCAGTGTGTTTGTGATGATAAGAAATGTCACAGCAAACACACAGGCGTCGTGATTTACTATCTAACAGGGGACCTGAGTCAGTGTGTGTGTAACATAATCACTATTCAATAATGACCTGCAATTAATACATTAGAGAGCTATTTCTGCTTGATTTAACCCTTTAAACTCAGGTATTGCTGTAAAAACTCTAAATCTTTGCAGTGTGTTTGTGATGATAAGAAATGTCACAGCAAACACACAGGCGTCGTGATTTACTATCTAACAGGGGACCTGATTCATTTTGTTAAACATAAATAAATCAAAAGTGGTTAGTTTAAAAAGCTCATAAATGTATAAGGTGGTAAGATGGGCCTTTTATATGGGCCAAAAGTCACACATTATTTTTACAAATACTTGGCTAAAATAAAATGTTTTTAATAATGTCTATGTTAACACTTGTTTAAAAGAACTTTAGATGCAAAGTTTGTCCCATTTACCGTACCTTTTTTTTTTTTGATAAATAAAATAATGCATTATTTTTCAATAATTATAGGCCACTGTCATTAAAATGTTATTATTAAAATTATGTTATCATTAATATATATATATATATACACAGAAACTAAAAATATTTACAAAAGCATTGAATGAGATCCCTTTATAATTTAATAACGTTTTTTTAATCGTTTTTTCTTGGATCCTGTAGTATTTAATTTTAAAGTAATGCAAAGTTTGAAACTAGTCAGCGTATTTAGTAAAGAGATATAATCTATATAATGTTTGTTCCTTTAGTAAGCAGTCTGTTAAACAGCAGCTCTAGAGTCAGAGGACAGCAGGCCATTCAAACAATAGAGGAGTGTGTGTGTGTGTGTGTGTGTGAACGACGTGTGTTTAAGGGCTATTACAGTTCCTGCTCCAGCCTACAGGGGAGCTGCTGAGCATGGCCTTAAACACTCACACACTCTTAGGTCCCCTCTTGGTCAAAATTTTTAAAAATTCACCAGAGTGTTGTTTCTTGATTTTAACATGATTTAAACACACACACCTGTAGGTCCTTACTTGGTCAAACATTTAAAAAATCACCAGAGCATTTCTTTAGTGTTTTACTTCCTTTTCACATGATTTAAAGCATGACCAACAGGGGACTTGAAAAATGTCCCCTCTTGGCTCAGAGGTCCCCTGTTGGTGAGTGTGTAATGACGCCAAGGTCCCCTGTTAGATAGGTAGACAAGTACACACACACACACACACACACACACACACACACACACACGTCTGGTTCACTATCTTTGTGGGGACTCTCCATAGACATAATGGTTTTTATACTGTACAAACCGTATTTTCTATCTCCCACACTGCCCCTGCCCCTAAACCTACCCATCACAGGAAACATTCTGCATTTTTACTTTCTCAAAAAAACTAATCCTGTATGATTTATAAGCCTTTTGAAAAGTGGGGACCGCTGGCTGGTTCCCACAATGTAGGTAATCTCAGGTTTTACTATCCTTATGGGGACATTTGGTCCCCACAATGTAATATAAACAAGGGCACACACACACACACACACACACACACACACACACACACACACACACACACACACACACACACACACACACACACTCTCACACTCTCTTTATGTAATATTCTCATGGGAGACTGTTTGGTGTGTAACCCTTCGTCAAAGTCACTGTCACACGGCTCAACAGTAAAGATTTGTTACGGTTGAGCCAGAGGTCAACATTTTAATTCTCTCTTTAAAAAAAACAAAAAAAACTGCATTATTATTATAAGTGCCAGAAAGATCAAAAATATATACCAATAATTGTTCAACCAGTAGAGAAAATGTGTTTTAAATAAATAGGCAAAATTAGTGAGGTTATTTTTTTTAAGAGATATTATATTTCCTTTTACTTTATTAAGTAATGTATAATAATAAATAATAATTTTTTAATTATTAAGACATAAATGCATAATGTTTAGTAGGTGTGTCTTTACTATGAAATTTAAAGTGAATTTTAATATCCAATTTATTTGTTATTGTTCGAATTTTGTATTTATTTTCCTGCTGTCAAATCAATTAATCGCGATTTAATCACATCCAAAATAAAAGTTTGTGTTTACATAATGTGTGTGTGTGTATAATAATTGAAAACACACATTTGTTATAAAATGTGTTATATTTATATACAAAATATTTATATATAATATAAATATATATACAAGCAAATATTTCTTTAAAGGTGTCAACTGGTTTTTTACATTTTTTTTATACTGTTGTCTGAGGTCAACACATGATGTTCGTGTGGTTTTTACATTCAGAAACATCATAACTAATCAGTAATAGTCTATTTTCTGCACTGGTTTTGAGGCTCTCTCCTGAACGCTGGGTTTCACTGGGGCGTGTCACTGGAGAGTAAACGCCCACGGCTAGGATTGGATAAGATTTGCATATTTAATGAGCTTGAGCTCCACTGTCAGTTCAGTTCACATGATTGTTTTGAAAGCGGCAACCGGATGATTCTCTGACAGGGCTCTCAAAACATATCAAACAAACACAATGATTTATCTCTCATCCACCTGCATTAATTAATTTTTTTATTACTTGACCCACCCGATCGGTGGATGTAAGCGCAAACCATACATACACACACACAGTGTGCACGCGCTCTTCAAACACAACAGAGATCATGAAAAGAATGTTATTTCACTATTTAAGATTCACCGGCCTGCCGACGTGCTTACGTTTTGGTAGCCCGTCTGGAAAACACGCAGCCCCGGGACGTTGGGCTTTGCGAGCTCTGGGAGTCTGAACCCGAATGACAATGAACCAACAAATGAAGGATTCTCCAGCCTGTGTCAGCATGCTAAGGTGTGCTCTGTTAGACATGTACACATAATCAGTACGATCTGTAACAATGCAATACTATCGCATATAAAAAAAGCATGTTTTACGTGCATAAGTGTGCGGCACCATTCCTGCTGAATCTAATATAGAAGGCACAGCCTTCTGCAAATCCAGCTCGACCTGAGACTTCTTTACAAAATATTTTCTTGCTATCTTCGCCATGTTTATTGCTCGGTAACACAATCAGTTTAGCCCCATGAGTCGGTGGGCGGGGCTACAGAAGCAGGCGTACACATTTATCTGTAGAGGCGGAGTTTACCCCTTCTAATACCTCATTGATTTGAGAGCCTCGTTTACTGGGCCTGGTGTCTATAAAAGCTTTTCTTTTACTAATAAAGAAGTTTTCAGCTAAAATTTGCTTTCATCTGGAAAAAAGTACTTTGGACCACTGAGCAACAGTCCAGTGCTGCTTCTCTGTAGCCCAAAAGTGTCTTGACCTGGGGAATACGGCACCTGGAACCCATTTCCTGCTCACGCCTGTGCACGGCGGCCCTGGATGTTTCTACTCCAGACTCAGTCCACTGCTTCCGCAGGTCCCCCGAGGTCTGGAATCGGTCCTTCTCCACAATCTTCCTCAGGGTCCGCTCACCTCTTCTCGTTGTGCAGCGTTTTTTGCCACACTTTTTCCTTCCCACAGACTTCCCACTGAGGTGTCTTGCTACAGCACTCTGGGAACAGCCTATTCGTTCAGAAATGTCTTTCTGTGTCTTAACCTCTCTCTTGAGGGTGTCAATGATGGCCTTCTGGACAGCAGTCAGGTCGGCAGTCTTACCCATGATTGCGGTTTTGAGTAATGAACCAGGATGGGAGTTTATAAAAGCCTCAGGAATCTTTTGCAGGTGTTTAGAGTTCATTAGTTGATTCAGATGATTAGGTTAATCGCTCGTTTAGAGAACCTTTTCATGATATGCTAATTTTTTGAGATCAGTATCATCAGTATTAAAACAATAAAAGACCTGAAATATTTCAGTTGGTGTGCAATGAATCTAAAATATATGAAAGTTTAATTTTTATAATTTTTTTAATTTTTTAATAATGAGCTTTATCACAATATGCAAATTTTTTGAGAAGGACCTGTACATAATAATTACACATTCACATACAGTATTGTTCAAAATAATAGCAGTACAATGTGACTAACCAGAATAATCAAGGTTTTTCGTATATTTTTTTATTGCTACGTGGCAAACAAGTTACCAGTAGGTTCAGTAGATTGTCAGAAAACAAATGAGACCCAGCATTCATGATATGCACGCTCTTAAGGCTGTGCAATTGGGCAATTAGTTGAATTAGTTGAAAGGGGTGTGTTCAAAAAAATAGCAGTGTGGCATTCAATCACTGAGGTCATCAATTTTGTGAAGAAACAGGTGTGAATCAGGTGGCCCCTATTTAAGGATGAAGCCAACACTTGTTGAACATGCATTTGAAAGCTGAGGAAAATGGGTCGTTCAAGACATTGTTCAGAAGAACAGCGTACTTTGATTAAAAAGTTGATTAGAGAGGGGAAAACCTATAAAGAGGTGCAAAAAATGATAGGCTGTTCAGCTAAAATGATCTCCAATGCCTTAAAATGGAGAGCAAAACCAGAGAGACGTGGAAGAAAACGGAAGACAACCATCAAAATGGATAGAAGAATAACCAGAATGGCAAAGGCTCAGCCAATGATCACCTCCAGGATGATCAAAGACAGTCTGGAGTTACCTGTAAGTACTGTGACAGTAAGAAGACGTCTGTGTGAAGCTAATCTATTTTCAAGAATCCCCGCAAAGTCCCTCTGTTAAAAAAAAGGCATGTGCTGAAGAGGTTACAATTTGCCAAAGAACACATCAACTGGCCTAAAGAGAAATGGAGGAACATTTTGTGGACTGATGAGAGTAAAATTGTTCTTTTTGGGTCCAAGGGCCACAGGCAGTTTGTGAGACGACCCCCAAACTCTGAATTCAAGCCACAGTACACAGTGAAGACAGTGAAGCATGGAGGTGCAAGCATCATGATATGGGCATGTTTCTCCTTCTATGGTGTTGGGCCTATTTATCGCATACCAGGGATCATGGATCAGTTTGCATATGTTAAAATACTTGAAGAGGTCATGTTGCCCTATGCTGAAGAGGACATGCCCTTGAAACGGTTGTTTCAACAAGACAATGACCCAAAACACACTAGTAAACGGGCAAAGTCTTGGTTCCAAACCAACAAAATTAATGTTATGGAGTGGCCAGCCCAATCTCCAGACCTTAATCCAATTGAGAACTTGTGGGGTGATATCAAAAATGCTGTTTCTGAAGCAAAACCAAGAAATGTGAATGAATTGTGGAATGTTGTTAAAGAATCATGGAGTGGAATAACAGCTGAGAGGTGCCACAAGTTGGTTGACTCCATGCCACACAGATGTCAAGCAGTTTTAAAAAACTGTGGTCATACAACTAAATATTAGTTTAGTGATTCACAGGATTGCTAAATCCCAGAAAAATTTTTTTTTGTACAAAATAGTTTTGAGTTTGTACAGTCAAAGGTAGACACTGCTATTTTTTTGAACACACCCCTTTCAACTAATTGCCCAATTGCACAGCCTTAAGAGCGTGCATATCATGAATGCTGGGTCTCATTTGTTTTCTGAGAATCTACTGAACCTACTGGTAACTTGTTTGCCACGTAGCAATAAAAAATATACTAAAAACCTTGATTATTCTGGTTAGTCACATTGTACTGCTATTATTTTGAACAAGACTGTATATTATGTAAACACAAACTTTTATTTTGGATGTGATTAATCAATTTGACAGCACTAATTTATAATTTTTTATCTTTGTAAGAAAAAAATGAGGGGCTTTGAAAGAATGTGTGTATCTTATCTTATATATTATATATATTTGTTGGTATGTTACTATTATGATAGAGTTAGATTTTAATTTTGTTGTTCATATTAATTTGCATTAAAATATCTGGAGATGACGTTGTAGATTGCAAAACGTGACTTCTTGCAATATTGATAAATCCTCTTCTAATGTGTGCTATAACATGCATATTTACATGCACAGAAGTGGTTAAACCTCATAGAAATTACAAATATTTAAGTTTGCATAAAAAATGCATGTACTTGCTGTTCAGCAACTAAAAGATAGATCGTAGGAGCTGGGGTGAAACTCACACACACTGACTATCTTTATCGTTGTCAGAGAGTTTAAAGTGTTTCGTATTCCCCACACGCTCTCAATGTCATCTTGCGTTTTAGCTTTTGACAGCCATGTGTTGTTTATTTGTCCTTTGCAACCTGATGCTTAAAGTTGTGTGCTTTCTCGCAGTGCGACCATCTTGTTTATGTGAGATGCATTTGCTTTGACAAGAATTGCAGATATGTGATTCATTCATGACGTCCCAAAAGTGTATGTCGACTACGTGTGTGTGTGTGTGTGTGTGTGTGTGTGTGTGTGTGTGAGAGAGAGAGAGAGAGATTGTGTGTGTCTCACGTGAGGCTTTTCCAGCTCTAGTTTGTAAAAGCCGGTTATTTTTAATGGCTCATCTAAAATGTAGAGAATAAGAGGTTCTTCATCAATATTGCATCGGCGCGTCTCGTCGCTTCTCTGGTCCACAGGTTTAATGGTGTTGCTCACTCAGATGCTGTTGCTTTTTGCTTTTATGAATCTTTCCAAACAAGTTAATAAAACTTCAGAACTTCTAAAAAGCCCTAAAAAAAGAAATGTAGCTTTTCCGTTCCTGTTCGTGCATGAGTTTCTCCATAAAGCATTTACTGAGCTCTTACAAAAAGAGCTTCACCCATTGCCAATCATTACGACTCCTTTGTTATTGGTCAAGCAGACAGTTTTATTCTCGACTAGCGTCTGCTCGTGACCTTGCAGTGCGTTTACAAGACGGAGGAAAGGCCTACAGCGCCGTTAAATTGCTCACGTGGAATATCAGTGACTGTGATTAATGAATGTGTCAAACGTGTTCTTGTGTTTTGCACATGCTAAATGCTTCGGGGTTTTTTTTAGAGGAGTTTCGGGAGGATCAGTGGGCGCTCTGCTGTGTCCTGTTGTGTTTGAATGTTGGTTTCACAGATTAGAGGCTTGTTCAAAAGGTCATGTTGCCATTGTGCGTGTTTACTTATGCCAGATACATGCTCTGCATGCGTACGGTCACGCTGTACATGCCGAATGTACATGCGTTGTCAAGAAAAGACTAATTTTGAATGCAAAAACATGTGAAAATGAGCTTGCTCAGAGTACATTTCAGCATATGTGCACTAGGGCGGTGTGATATGGACAAAACAAACTCGATTGCGATTTCAGTTTTTAAACAATATTTCCTTACATACTTTTGAGTATATTTTTTTGGAAAGCTGGCTTTCACTGTTAATTTCGTTGACCAATAATAATTTTGTCATAATTTTCATCAACGCCCTTATTTCACTGACGAAAACGAGACGATAACTACATAAAAACAGTTTTGGATGACAAAAACTATGACGAAAATCTGTTGTCATTTTCGTCAATTAAAGGTGGGGTAAGTGCATTCTGGTAACCGTTGTTGATATTTCAAATCACCAAAACAAACACGCCCCTACCCCCAAAAGGGGCTCGGCCCTATTTTGATAGCTCCGCCCCACACATACGTAACCCAGGCAACGACCATTGCAAAATCCAGGTCGAATATTCAATGAAAAAGTGAATATCCATCACAAAAACACAAACCTTCTCATGAACAACTCGATAGTACACGAGCTGACAGTCCAACTAACAAACATATTACAATTATGACCAGATTAGAGTTATAGCGATTACAAAACACAAACCGTTCTCATGAACATCTCGATAATGTTAGTATACAAGCTCGATAGTCCAGCTAACGACATATTACAATTATGACCGGATGGGTTATATAGATGAAAGGAGGAAACAAACATATATTAGGTGTATAGTATCTTACCTGTCGAACACATTTTATGAGCTGACGCTTGAGGGGTTTTAGACGCTCCATACGGTGTGGAAATGAACGGGTCTTTATCATTGCTGAAGTGAGAAACAATACGATCGCAAATGGACAAACAAGCGAACATGACACAAGTAGGGATGGGTATCGTTAAGGTTTTAACGGTACTACTACTCTTACCGATACTGCTTATCCGTCCGATACTTTAACGGTATTCTTATCTGTACTTTTTGAGATTTTATATATATATATATATAATACACATACATATACACACACAATTAACAAGACACAGCCTACACATGCAGTGCTTTCATTTCAGGAAGAATTATAGTAATCAAATGTGAAATAACACTGCATAGTTTATCATAAATAGCCAAAATAATGCTTATTAAAGCTGAAGTTATTCATTCAAGAGCTGTGAGTGATTTTCTCTTTGCATTTGGTTGTTTAATTCGCAGTAATCCGTCCTCATGTTTATTTACACCGCTGCCTCTTTAAGACCGATTTGCAGATCTATAGGCGACTGATAATAGGCAGATGCACTACATTTTCTCCCGACTATATCCATAATAACTACGTCCATTTTAGACACAAACTGTGTTGTGTTTAAGAGACTCTCCAAGCCGGTCATTTTGACATAGATGTTTGTGTACATTGGATCGTTTAGACGCGAGTGTGAAACCGAAAGTGTAATTTGCTCGTCTCGTTACGGCTGTTTCAGAGCACGCGCGTCGACTTGGGAACAATCTCTTGCGCACAGTTTTGTGCTTTGATCGCTCTTTTTTTTTTACACTGATAATTGACTGTCTTCACGTTGCAGGTCTGAGGTGGGCACTATCTTCGCCCTGAGCTGGCTGATCACATGGTACGGCTACGTCCTGTCAGATTTTCGGCATGTTCTGCGGCTCTATGATTTCTTCCTGGCTTCTCACCCACTCATGGCCATCTACTTCGCCGCTGTGGTAAGGACTCTCTCTCCGCAGTCTGTACTTCAGTCAGTCCATCGAGCCATCTGACCTTTTCGGTGTTCGTGAGAGAGAAGGACTGAAGTGTCTTTTAAAACTATTTTTAACATGAACGGGCGTCCTGCTCATGCCACAAGATGCTGAAAAAGCTGCTCTCACACATTCATATTACTGTAAAAGTCAATTCGACAGTAATTTGAATGTGTGAAAGCAGCTTTTCAGCATTTTTTCAATCTTAAATGCACAAATACACAATTTGTACTGGTAAGATACCACTGACATATTAGTAGCAGAAGCTCTTTAGTTTCATGTGGTCCAATTTGACCGTTTTTTGACTTCTGTGTGACAGGTGCAAGGGGCCGTTCACACTGAATGCGAGACACAAATGCAGGGAATCAAGATGAGCATCGTTTTTTTTAAAACGTGAGACCGCGAAGCTGAAAAAGAGGCAAGGCATGATGCAAGACATCCAGACAGTTATTTTTTATTTCATGGGTTAGTTCACCCCAAAAATTAAAATTCTGTCATTCATTTCTCACCCTCATGCCGTTCGACACCTGTAAGACCTCCGTTCATCTTGAGACACAAATGAAGATATTTTTGGTTAAAATCCCATGGCTCAGAAAGGCCTCTATTGGCCGCAATGTCATTTCCTCTCTCATGACCCATAAAGGCACTAAAGACGTCGTTACAAAACCCATCTCACTACAGCGGTTCAACACTGCAAAAAATACTTTTCTTACTTCGCAAAAGTAATTGTCTTGTTTTGGGGAAAAAAATACACAAAATTAAGAGAGTTTTTGCTTAAGGGGGGGGGGGGGGTGAAACACTCAGTTTCAGTCAATCTCATGTCAATCTTGAGTACCTATAGAGTAGTATTGCATCCTTCATATCTCCGAGAAGTCTTTAGTTTTATTATATTTATAAAAGAAATATGGGCTGTACCGAGTCTTTCCGGAAAAAAACGAGCGCCTGGAGGCGTATCGTGTGGGCGGAGCTAAAGAATGACGAGTGCACACAAAGCGATGATGTCCTCAAGCGTGGAGAAACCCATGCTATCGATCTCAGCTAATACAGATAATGATCCAGAATCATCCGGAGGCTGAAATAAATTGACCAGGAGAAGCAGCAGCAGCAGGACGTCCGTCTCTGTGGTATGGACTGTATTTAGTGGCCTGTCAACATTTGTGTGTGTTTACTCGCAGTTTATGAGGACATGATTCGGTTTATGGACTATTGTATGCGACACTAAATGTGCCTTAGCAGTAGCAAGCAAAACGGTTTAGCACGTCAGACTAGTGTAACGTTATACATAGAACAGCAATGGAGTCCGTTAGCGCATTTGAATGACGAAGCACGCGATCGTGCCGTTTACTGATGTTTACTCACGTGACGATAGCCGACAGCACAGACATCTGAAGCAGTTTTACTCACCGGCTGCTTCCAAAGCAGGACCGAACCTTTATCGCTGTGACCGCTCCGTCAAAAACACACTTCTTTGGTATGATTTGGTGAAGTCCTGACAGCAGTGACCGTGGAGATCCACTTTGAGACGCGACTGAAGCGATGTTGTGAAGCTTCCCGTCATTTCTGCGCTCAAATCGGTTCAAATGCAGCGCTGCCTTCCCAGAATGCTGTGCTGAAGCGTTGAAGTCGCTCGACGTCACCCATAGGAATAAAGTGGAGCGCGGCGCGGACTATAACGACAGAAGTGTTCACGGGCGACTGGATCTGCAGCTGAGAGTGTTTACGGCGTGCATTTCCTCTCTCCTCTAGTCACGCGTGCGCACCCTACCGGGAGAAGAGCCCGTACGGCCCATACAAGGACCTTCCGATCTATTAACGTCAAGCCGACCCATACTCGAAAAAAACTCTCCGAAACTTGTGAGAAACCGGAAGGAGTATTTTTGACCCAGAAATACTCGATCAAACGTCCAACATTAGTTTTTGAAACTTTGTCTATGTTTAGGATGGGAATCCAAGTCTTTAACAGTGGAAAAAGCTCAGTATGCATCAAACAGCATTTCACCGCCCCTTTAAAATAAGCAAAATAATCTGAAAACAACATTATTTTGCTTACCCCACTGGCAGATTATATTGCTTATTTTAAGCAAAAACTCTCTTAATTTTGTGTATTTCCCCCCCCAAAACAAGACAATTTTTTTTACTTGTCTAGTAAATGTTTCTTAATTAGGGCTGCACGTTTTCAAGTTTTTCATTAACCGTTAACCGAGGCCCTTAGCGGTTAATACTCGGTTAACCATAGTGTGCGTCAGGGTTATTTTTAGCTTATTAATTTGACGACCACCATCTCCGTAGTGAACGCGCCTATAGAGAGAAATGCACATCATGGATTACATAATCAGAGAGTAGCCTATTTCTTTTCGTTTTAAATTGTTAAAAGACATTTCAAGTTTCTTAAGATCTATTTCATGTCTGCGAGGCGTACGCTGAGTTTCGTTAAATTAGGATGAGATGCGCTCCAGTTCACGAGCAATGCGAGTGGCCGCCTGCACGATTATAGCATGTAACGTTAGTAAAATATGCAGCCGAGAATAATTCACACAGACTCAGCGTTTGACTCGCGCGGCTGATGATGAGCCTCTCCCGGCAGAGAGTTCAAGCATCTGTGGACTCGTCCCTTCAGCTCTGGCCATCTTGCTTTCAGTCCGCGATCAGCTTTTTTGTTTTCTTCATTACAGTTAAAGTAACGTCTGCTTTTCTCTAGTCATTCACAAGTTTCTCACTTCAAACTTTCTTTCTTCTGATCCGTTATGCACAGCGCGCGCGGCTCGCGCTCTGCTTCTGCCCTAATGCGACTTTTAGTCCAGTGCGACGTATGTTATTTTCCTCTTCATGACGCATATTTTTTTAAAGTGCTCCCACGCTTTCTTTGCCCACTTAGAAAGCTGGTCATGACTTCTTGTGGATACTACCCTAACCCTATGGATACTACAAATGTCTGGGAGCGCTCTGGCGGTCTATAGGGGTGCAAACATATATTACAACTAAATTCAAGGCACGTCATTGACGCCACTTAACCGAGCAAATTGTTTCACTCGGTTACGCAATTTTTAACGGTTAATCGGTCAATCGGTTAACCATGGACACCCCTATTCTTAATGTAAGATTTTTTTTATATT